>NC_090870.1:59665556-59694171 GCF_036669935.1 Montipora foliosa
TCCTCATCCTTTCTAGAAACTGCTTCTTGGCTTGGTAGAACCTGCTTTAAGTTCGATTCCAATGTAGGTAGAAGGGTGCGAATTTCTCTTCCCATCATTAGCTGGCAAGTACTTACACCAATGGCGGTACGACTTGTAGCTCTGTAAGACATAAGCGCAAGAAAACGGTCACGCTGCCTCAGTATCTTCTTGACAATACGAACTCCACTTTCTAACACACCGTTTGCTTGCGGGTAATAAGGGCTACTCATACTCTTTGACTAAATTTGCGGAACTGTTCTGACGAAAATTGTGGTCCGTTATCACTCACAATTTCTTCTGGTACTCCCCATGGGGCAAAGATGTGTTTCATCTTATTCATCACAGCATCGCTGGTAGTACTGGACATGTAAGCAATTTCGGGAAATCTTGAGTAATAGTCAATGACCACTAGAAACTGCTTCCCTTGGTGTTCGCACAAGTCTGCACGTCTTGATGAGTGGTTCCTTTCTCTGACTAGGTAAGTACTCACAACCTGAAACTTTGCATTGAATGTCTCGGCTGATACCAGGCCACCAAACGGACATATTAGCTCTCTCACGACACCTAGTCATGCCCTGGTGACCATCATGGATACGTTCTAATACTTCAGACCTTAAAGAGGAAGGTATCACGAGGCGATTATGATAAATGATCTTGCTATCCACGACAGAGAGTTCACCACTTACGGCGTGATATTTGCGTATTTCTTCCGGTACATCTTTAGCGTACTTTGGCCACCCACTGACAGTATAATCGAGAACACGCCTCGGCTGTGGATCTGATTCAGTAGCGCACTTGATCTGTTCAATCTTCTCAGGTGATGCAGCTCTTTCCATTTCGGCAGCATCGACATACGCTTTGACATCTTCCTTACTGTCTTCTTGAGTGTCTGACTTCGCTGACCAGAATGACCCTCAAACCTTTAAAAACGAAATCGACAAACTTTGGAAAGCTATAGACGCCATTAAACGAAAATTTGAATTTCCCGCGAATCTGTCCAAAGTGGATGCGTTGCAACGTGAGATTGATGAATACAAATTGAAATGTGCCGATTACGAAGTAAACATCCAAGAACTTCAACAAGAAAAAGCAAGTCTGATGGAATCTATTGAAATTCTTTCCTCGGATCAATCGGTAGGTTCGCACGATCTACAACCTGCTTCTGATGACTGGCAACCCGTTACGTCAAACAAGTCTAATAATCCTAGACGAGGGAAGAAGAAAAAGAAAGGCAAAGCCGGTTCCCAAAACTAGCAACTACAAACGGAAAGCAACGATACTAGTGAGAACGGCCAAGGGGAGCAAAGACCTAATGAAGGTACAATCATTGTCAAAGGATTACGCAGAGACTTATTAAGTCGGGCAGCTAAACAGCGCGTAACTGTGAAAAGTTTCCCTGGTGCTACAACCCGCAGACATGGAGCATTATCTACAACCAAGCTTGGCTGGCTTCAAAACCGAAGGCGATAATCCTACATGTCGGAACAAATGATGTGAAAAATTCATCCTCTGCTCGAAATGTGGCGGAGAAAATCGTCGACCTGGGGAATATGACTGCTACAAACTCTCTTAACACTAGGGTAACCATTTCTGCAATCACACAAAGGTAAGATGAAGAATCGCTCAAGAGGAAAGGCTTTTACTTCGTGTAGAAGACACACATGACGTAAAACAATAGAACAAAAATCGTGAAACAATACCTAATCAGAATTCTAAATCCCTAAAGACCCGTAAAGCTTTTTTTACGTCATGTGCGTCTTCTACACGAAGTAAAAGCCAGAGGAAAGTAAAGGACTGCAACAAAGTTTTAAAAACATGTTGTAATCAGAATGGCTGGGGCTTTGTCGAACACTTGAACATCGACGAAACATGTCTGAACAATTTCAAACTCCATCTTAACAAGAAAGGTATTGCTATTTTAGCGAGTAATTTTGTAAATAATATAGTTTCTATATTTCATTGATACGATTCTTACTTGACGACCGTGGCGAAACCTAACGTCGCAGCCACCTCTAGCGCCCGGATCAGGTCAACTCTAATGCCAAAGTGTCGTGGATTTAAAATGGCTAGTTTGAATATTAAAAGTCTTTTGAAACATATTGATGAGCTTCGTGTTTTTCTAAATGATCAAAACATTGACGTTCTAGCCATAAATGAGACCAGGCTAAACGAAAGTATTTTCGATCACGAGGTTAACGTTCAGGGTTATGATGAAATACGCTGTGACAGGTCAACAAATGGCAGGTTTGGTGGTGGCGTATGCTTTTACATTCGTTCAAACATAAGCTATTCTGTCCGCTCAGATTTGGACAGTCAGCTCCTAGAAATAAGATTTATAGAAAACACAACTCAAAACCCTTTGTACTTAATGGTACAGACCCCCAAATTCACCCCATTAACTTGTCACTCACGTCAACACATTATTAGGCAAATTAGATTCGGAAACTCGTAGAACATTTTCTCATAGGGGATCTAAATTGTGACTTACACTCCAAAGACATTGTTAATGTGAAAGCTCTTTTAAATATAACAGACATTTATGGTTGGAACAACTCATTAACGAACCAACCCGAATTACACCTACTACAAGTACTTTAATTGATCTGATTTTCACAAATCGGCCAGAAATCGGGGGTGTCTCATCTCGCCGTAAGTGACCTCAGTTTAGTTTATGCATATCGAAAAATTTCAATTCCCACTTTCTCCAAAGGAGTTAACCTGATAACATATAGACAGTTTAAACACTTTTTAATAGCGCAAATTTTTATGCGGATATTTTAGCCCAACCTTGGGATGAAATAAAGCAATTTTATGATCCTATAATGATATGTGGAAGAGGTGAAAAGAACGCACGCACCGATCAAGACCAAACGGACACGAGATTCTAAATCCCCATGGATAACCGCTATTTTCAAAAAGGGATGAATTTCAGAGGCCGCCTCAAAAGAAAGGCTATTAAGACAAAAGATCCATTTATTTGGAACCAATTGAACCAAGTGAACTGGGAAATTAATAGCGCGAAAAAAGCTTCTTATGAAAATGCCTTCTGTTATGATATCATTCAATCAAGCAATACTAAATTCAAATTGCGAACAGGAATTTGCATAATGAATATAAGAAATGTTGGACACTGACTTATTTGAACGTCAAACGACGTTCTCAAAAAACTTGGTAAAGACGTTTCGATCGGAAACCTTCGGTCATCCTCGGTTTGAATTTGACAAAAAAGCGATAGCTTCTTTCAACCGTTCATATTTGCGTATGTGCGTGAACACGTGATCTCTGCGCGAGACGAAGAACATTATGCAAGTGAAACATAAATGTCAGGAATTTCTATATGTTCATTCCCCGCATTCTGGTCTCTCTTTGAATGCCAAGCCTCCAGGAAAAGTCTCTTGTGATAGTCAACTGCCTTGTCAACTATAGTGGTGTGGTCAAAGTCCATATTATGGACAAATTGGTTTGCGTGTTGCGAAAGTTTAGAATTGTCGTCGCGAACACGGACAGCTCTTAAGCCTTGTGGCAAGAGCTGTCCCCAACTGAGGCCAACTACTTGCCAAGGTAATCCTGGAATGTCATGAGGATGTAATGTCTCTTTCTGTTGTCGGTTGCGGAACGCATTACACACGTCACAGGAACTGACTCTGTCTTTGATTTGCGCAGTAATAGAAGGCTAGAAAACGTAATCCCTCGCAAAGGAAAGGCTCTTGCTCTCTCCCATGTGCACGCCATGAATTTCATCTAATACTTCAGCTCTCAATGGTCTTGGCACTACAATTCCGTCTGATTTAAAACAAACATGCCATCCTCAACACTCAGCTCTTCTCTGAAATTCCAATATTCCCGGGCAAGTTCATCAACTTGTTCTTTCTCAAAGGGCCACCCTTTCAAAACGTATTCTAGAACCACTCTGGATGTCTCATTGAACTGTCCTTGAATCTCTTCAGGGTACTACTTTCTAATCCAAGTTCCTCAACAAGATTAACTCCTATGACATCTTCGGGTTCACTGAATGGTTTGGTTTCACTTAGAAGTGCTCTGCTAAGGCAGTCTGAAATGACCTGCTGTTTTCCGGGAACATAACACACCACAAGGTCATACTTGGTGAGTTTGAGCAACATCTACTGTAGCCTGGGAGGAGCCTCATTCAGTGGTTTCCGAAAGATTGACTCCAGCAGTTTGTGGTCTGTCTCAACAAAAACTTTGCGCCCATACACATACGTGTGAAACTTTTGCGCTCCCCATGCAATTGCCAACAGCTCTCTTTCAATATTCGCATACATCTTCTCTGAGGGAGTCAAAGTTCTCGAACTGAAGGCAACTGGTTTGCCCTCCTGCATGATCACCGCACCAAGGCCTGTGCTGCTGTCATCAACAGTTAGCACCGTCTCTTTGCTGTTATAAAGTATGCTAACACTGGTGCACTAGTGATGACAGACTTGAGCTTATCAAAAGCCTCTTGCTGTGGTTTCTCCCACACAAATTCTACATCTTTTTGCGTAAGCTGTGAAATTGGCTCTTGTAGATCGGCTTTGTGTTCAATGAACTTGTCTAGGTAATTGACAGTTTCTAGTATTCGAAGTACACCTTCTTTGTCACAAGGAGGAGGCATCTCACTGATCGCGCAGATTTTATCAGGGTCAGGTTTCAATCCTTCGGCCGAAAACACATGTCCAACATAGCTTACTTCAGGAACACGAAGTTTCACTTTCTTTGGATTGAACTTCAATCCAACTTCTCTGCTTCTAGCCAGTACTCTTCTCAATTTCTGATCAGTGTCGATTTGATCTTTACTATGTATGAAGAAATCATCTTCTATGATCTCCACAGGAACCCCTTGAAAGAGTTTGTCCATCTCACTTTGGTAGATTTCCGGGACAGAAGAGATGCCAAAAGGGAGCCTTGTAAATCGATATCGTCCCCAGGGGGTATTGAATCTTAAGAGCTTTGAGCTTTCATCATCCACCGGGAGCTGCGAGTATCCCTTGCAAGCATCCAGGGACATGAAACTCTTTGCACCCGATAATCGGTTGGCAACCTCCTCTACAGTAACCACTGGATAGTGTGGCCTCTTAAGAGCTTTGTTTAGGTCCCTTGGGTCAATACAAATTCGAACATCATTCTTCATATCATATCATCATATCATATATCTTTATTTACCCTCGGATTTTTAGAGTAGCTTGGTGTAGCTAATATCTCCGAGCATTTACCCTCCCAACCATGATATACCACAGAAGACAGACCACAACACCTGGAACTACATGCCCTACTCTTTGCGACAAGTGTGCGGGTTCTTTTACGCCCCACAGGATTATGAACATTGAAGGGTTGTGAGACGGGACCTCCGGCTTACCGTCCTTATCCGAGAAGACTAGAGAGTCTAACCATTTGCAGATGTAATTAAAAAGGCAGCACTTTCTCCTCAGTTATTTAAAGACCCTGAGTCTTGGTCCGGGCGGAGTTGAACTCACGACCTCCCGCGTGAAAGCCCGGTGCTCAAGCAACTGAGCCACCGGTGCGCGAGAAGGGAGTGTTCTTTTCTTTCACTTTCCGTTTCTCAATCACTAGCATAGATAAAACCCAAGGGGTGTGTTCCTCTTCTTTTACAATAATTCAATCTTCTTCCATCTCTGTGAGCTTCTCTCGTGCTGGTTCAAGAAGTGAATTGGAATTTTTCTGGGAGGATGTACCACTGGAGGAACTGACGGGTCAACTTCCAAATGTATTTTGTTCGATAGCTTGCCAGGTTTATCACTAAAACAATCTTTATAGTCCTGCAACACAGGATCGGTTTGAAAGAAACTTGGCAGTTCTTGCTCTGGTTGTTTTGACTATAGAGTAGTTATCAGTTCAACGTTCATAAACTCAAGGACTTCTAAGTCTAAACAAGCATCACAACCCAGCAATGGTGTAAAATTTCCATCAACAACAAGATACAACAGGTTAAGCTCACGACTCCCATATTGAGTTGGAAGCCTCACAGAGCCCTTTGGATGGATGGGTTTAGGTGCAAGCCACCCCTTCAAAGGTTGCTGAATTTTCTGAAGAGGTTTGTTTGTGATCTCCTTGTACAGCTCATAGGAAATGACTGTAGCTTCTGCACCAGTATCTGCCTTGATCTGTACATTCTTCCCAGCAATTTTGACAGTAATCAAACTCCTAGATTTCTCTCGAGTGCCGGAGACACTATCCAGCTCAACTGATTCAAAATGAGTGTGCACATCGTGAGTCGTTGGAGGGTCATGCTCCACAGCTGCAAGTAGTGAACCTTCAGCACTTAATTCTTTGCACACTTGTGCAAAGTGTCCTTCCTTCTTACACTTGTTCCATTTCTTTCCAAGAGCTGGGCAGCGAGGTGGCTGAGTAAATGGATGCTTGTAGCCACAAAACTTACAGTTACGAGCAGGTGTCTTTTCTTGAACCTTTCTTGAACCGTTCAGAACCCGCCTCTGTTGGTGTATTGAACCTGTATTTCTGTTGTTCGGCTGCCTCGAATGTACGACAATAATCATGAGCAGTTTGCAGCGTTAAATCTGGTTTCTTCAGCAGTTCACCTCGCAATTCGTCTGACAAAACTCCTCCGACAATACGATCACGACCACGATCACGATCTCGGAGGTCGCTAAATTCACAAGTTAAAGACACTCTTTTCAGTTCACTGACGAAATTGTCAATCCTCTCCCCTTCCTTCTGGTTTCGCTGATTGAACACCAGTCGCTCATAAATTACATTTCTAGCACCCTGGCACAATTCCTCGAATTTCCGACAGACATCTTGATAGCAATCTTTGTCTTCTTAATCGGTAAACACAAAGTGACTGTACTCTTCGATAGCTTCTGGCCAAGCACAATGTAACAGCAAGTTTACCTTCAGTTTGTCCGCTTTAGCAACTTTGTCCTTCGCAACAAGGTAAATCTCAAATTGCATAAAAAATTTCCTCCAGTTCTCAGCAGCATTCGCGTCTAGACTGTCTAGAAGCAGTGGACCGGGCATTCGAGATTCTTGTTCGGCCATTATACAAGATACAAAAATACAACTCACAGGAAACTTGCTTTTCCAGCAACTCATCTCACAATTCGGCAGGGAAGGAAACCGCTTCTGACACCATGTTATGATATCGTTCAATCAAGCAATGCTAAACTCAACGACTAGTAACAACTATTGATTCTAACATGTTCGTGTCCCTTTTAAAAGTCCCGACACAACGCACATGGTTTTCCGTTTTCGGGGTGTCCATGTAAGTCACTCAGGGGCTCCTAAGGGGATCCTCAAAGGTTTCAATATTACAACATCTTCAACAATTGTTGTGCGGATCAAAGGAAAACTTGGAAAACAATCAATGAACTGACCTCACGTAAGTCCAACAAAACTGTTATTAAGGAGATGCATTATAATGTGTAAATTCTGGACTGGAGATCAAACAGAATATAGCAGAAGTGCTCAACTCCTTTTTCACAGAAATTGGGCCAACCCTTAGCAGAGACGTGACAGAAGTTGATAAATCTTTCGAAGAATTTCTTACTGAAACTGATAAAATTATTTTTTTGAAAAAACAACACCAACACATGTTTTTGCACTACTATCAAAGCTTTGCAAGTCAAAGGCAACTGGATTAGATATATTTCAGCGAAACTCCTGAAGGAAAGCCCTGATGTACTAGCGGAATCTCTTACTCATATATTTAATATGATGACTGGCATCATTCTCGATGAGTGGAAATCTGCCAGAGTCACTCCACTGTATAAAAATTCTGGGAAGCGCTCTGATCCGACGAATTATCGACCAATATCAGTAATTCCAGTTGTGGCTAAAGTCTTTGAACGGATAATTTACGATCAGCTTTATCATTATTTAATTAAAAACAACTTTGTGTCATCAATCTGGTTTTCGGTCTTTGCATTCCACGCTCACAGCACTTATCGAAGCTACAGATAGCTGGGCAATGGATATAGATCGTGGTCTTGTTAATGCCGTAGTCTTTTTAGACCTCAAAAAGGCATTTGATACAGTAGTTCACGATATTTTGTTACAAAAATTGCAATACCATGGGATTTGTTGGACCAGCCATCAATGGTTTGCTTCTTATTTGGATAATCGAACACCGATTTGTCATCTAAATACATACATACATACATACATACATACATAAACTTTATTTTTCCTCGAATTTAAGAGTAGCTATTATGAAAGCTAATATTTCCGAGAAAACAATAACAAAAGTAACAAAATATACAACAACTTGTATATTCTTGTAAGTCAACTCCGAAATGTTTTTGATATATATTAATGACTTACCACATTGTCTGACATATTCGGGACAGGGAATGTACGCAGATAATACCAGGATGACGCTTGCCAGTACTGACATTAAGCATATAAATTATTGCCTTAATCACGACCTGAGTAATGTGTACGAATGGCTCTCTGCTAACAAGCTTACCCTAAATATGACAAAAACTGAGTTTATGCTTATTGCATCAAGGCAGAAGTTATCACAATTTACGGAAAGTCCCTCTCTTACTATAAACGAAAACGCAATAGAACAAGTAACTTGTTCTATTGCGTTTTGAAGTAACCTCCGCTAAATCCCTTGGAGTTTATGTCGATCAAAATATAAACTGGAAGTGTCATACTGAAAACATCTCTAAGAAAATAGCTTGTGCCATTGGTGCAATTAAACGAATTCGGCATCTCACTCCATTTAATGTTCTAATTAAAGTTTATCATAGCCTTATTCAAACATTTTTTGATCCGGGCACTAGGGTGGCGAAGACTCTACTATCAAAGATTGGAATAGAAGTCTATTCTAATGTATAAAACATTACATGGTATGACACCTGATTATCTGAGATCAAGATTTGTATATCGTGACAATGTAAGTGCTTATCGTTTAAGAAATACCGAAAACAAATTAGTTCTTCCACAACCTCGAACTGGTTATTTCAACAGAAGTTTTTTGTACAGTGGAGCTCAGTTGTGGAATAACTTAGCTGTAGACCTAAGACAAGCGTCTTCACTGACCGATTTCAAATCTAAATTAAGTCGCCACAGCTTTAAAGTAATATCTTAATTTTAAGTAGACACGGCCTCCATGAAAAGCAGAATTTTTATTTATTTCTTTTATTTCAATTGTTATTATTAAATTTTCTTGTAGTTAGGTAAAGAGACGTACTACTATAGATAACTAACTAGATCAACTGATGGGAACACCGTCTATAAATAAAGTTAACCTACATGTATCCTATCCTATCCTATACAATGTCTCTGGCTTCTTGCTGTTGATGGGACCAATTCCAGGCGCTATCACATTTAAGTAATTCACTCATTGGACTGATCACAAGCGATAGGTTTGGTAGGAATCTTCCAAGGTAATTGATCATTCCCAGTAATTGACGCAATTTTGGTACATTATGTGGTGCAGAAAGTTCTTGAATTGCTTTGACTTTATCTGGGTCTGGGCTCATCCCTTCTTCGCTAACAACATTTCCAAAATAGCATATCTTAGGTTTTCAACCCACATATGACGCCGAGTCATGGAATCGAACCGGGGCCACATTGGTGGAAGGTGATTGCTCTCACCACTGCGCCATCCCCTGCGCCATCCTTCATTTTTTAAAGATCTGAAAGCTGTATGTTTCTGTTAGAGGTAATCAACGGACACTGAACAATTTAAAATACATGCTGTCGTAAACGCTCTAGGCTTTGTTGTTGATAAGCATAAAATTCCCTCTCTCCTCCGCAAAAATTTAAATACACTAAAATAGGGGATACATGAAATACCTAGGTTGAAACATATGCTGTCTTCAGTACATGTGGGCTCATGTTACAGTATCACGTGACAAATATCAACCGTTTGTGTTCCGAAGCGAGCAAGTTGGCTCAAATCTGGTAGGTAATCATTTTATAAGTGCCTTTTCAGGCCATTGTCGTCTACAGAAGCCCCCAGGCTAGCATCATTAAGCTAGAATGTGGGTAAAGGCAAGCCTTTGAAAGAAAACAAAGGCGAGAGATGGTTTCATGCAGACTGGGACGCCTAAAATACTCTGTTGTAAACATGGCGGTTCGCGAGTGAAGTTGTCTCTCTGGCCTTTCTGTGGACGAATTCCAGGACCTACTGACACAATCTGGGCAAGTTTTGAAAGCTTAAACCTTCAATCGATGCGTTATTTTGCTGGTAGGACTGGGTGGCCCGACACTTATGAAAAAAAACTATGAAATGAGAATCGGGAGTCTTCCCTTGTCATGGAATGGCAGAATTACCCAGAATTCTTTTTGGGCATGAGCGAGGCAACTGAAGAAGCACGAGACTGGCCTTCATCGAATGGCTGAAGCGCGGCCAGAGGAAATGATTTATTGCCAGATACTCAGGAGTAGGCCTGGTGTGTGCTGTTAACTTAGATTTTGGATTTCTGACCAAGTTTTTGTCATAGAAAATTCGCGACAAAGTTGTGCTCTCATTTCGCTGTAATTCTCGTGTCAAAGAAACGGTATAATAATGTAAATAAGAGAATAACGATATTTATATTTGCAGATTACCTGTCCTCTTACTACGAACGTCAAGCTCTACATCTCTATGAAATAAGAGCGTTCAAAATTTCCTCGTATCACTTGACAAAAGTATGTGGTTTTTTTTTTAAAAGGGTTTTCTGCTTATATGAAAAATACGTTTTCTCTCCTGTCCCCTTCTTATGCATGATCTTCGCGGAAATTACATTCTGTCCCTCAATAAACCTGGAACAACCAGTTGTGGTCTTACTTCTCTTTTTTCTTACAAATCAGCTAAGTTGCGGAATGCGCCACCTCATTTTATCCGTACCTATGAGCTTACTGGTCTTAAAAGAGAATCCAGGGCCGCATTTTGTACAGCGGCTTTTCTTTTTAATGAATATATCTTTAAATATTACGTATTTAGTATGCTATGTATTTTAGCTGTAAATGTAATGTCTCGAAGATATTAGCTGCTGTAGTTATTCGGAAATTCGAGATCAAATGAAGCTTATGCCTGTATGTATGTTACCTTTAGCAGGGCGCGTGCGCACTCTTTGTAATCTGCGACTCCAATGCTTACCATATGACAGACAAAATGACTTGTCCTTCAATATATAAGCCATCTAATTCTTACGCTATATTGACAAGGGCGGTTTGGAGCTGTGAGTAGGCGTGGGATTTGTCACATATGGTTTAGGGGCCGACATATCTCTCCCTCAATGCCGTACCGGGAGGCAAGGTCGGTAGCAGAAAGCAGCGAAGGGCCAACTGCGTCCAAAAGCGATCGCACGGGCCGAAATCCCGGGATGACTCGTTTGGTACGACGCTCCAGCGCCGGTGTCTGGAGGTACTGCGTTTTTGTCTCCTGTTCAAACATTCCGTCAGCGCATGCGCAAATTTTCTGGCTCTTCGATACCTAGCCTACCAAAAAAAATTAACGTGCTGGTTTTTTTGTTTTTTTTTTTTTAACCAGCAATTGACATTTCAGTTGATTTTATAGGCATGAACGTAACGTAAGAACCGTGCGTGTCTGGTCTTGTCTCAGACAGAGGCGAGAGATGGTTTCATGCAGACTGGGACGCCTAAAATACTCTGTTGTAAACATGGCGGTTCGCGAGTGAAGTTGTCTCTCTGGCCTTTCTGTGGACGAATTCCAGGACCTACTGACACAATCTGGGCAAGTTTTGAAAGCTTAAACCTTCAATCGATGCGTTATTTTGCTGGTAGGACTGGGTGGCCCGACACTTATGAAAAAAAACTATGAAATGAGAATCGGGAGTCTTCCCTTGTCATGGAATGGCAGAATTACCCAGAATTCTTTTTGGGCATGAGCGAGGCAACTGAAGAAGCACGAGACTGGCCTTCATCGAATGGCTGAAGCGCGGCCAGAGGAAATGATTTATTGCCAGATACTCAGGAGTAGGCCTGGTGTGTGCTGTTAACTTAGATTTTGGATTTCTGAACAAGTTTTTGTCATAGAAAATTCGCGACAAAGTTGTGCTCTCATTTCGCTGTAATTCTCGTGTCAAAGAAACGGTATAATAATGTAAATAAGAGAATAACGATATTTATATTTGCAGATTACCTGTCCTCTTACTACGAACGTCAAGCTCTACATCTCTATGAAATAAGAGCGTTCAAAATTTCCTCGTATCACTTGACAAAAGTATGTGGTTTTTTTTTTAAAAGGGTTTTCTGCTTATATGAAAAATACGTTTTCTCTCCTGTCCCCTTCTTATGCATGATCTTCGCGGAAATTACATTCTGTCCCTCAATAAACCTGGAACAACCAGTTGTGGTCTTACTTCTCTTTTTTCTTACAAATCAGCTAAGTTGCGGAATGCGCCACCTCATTTTATCCGTACCTATGAGCTTACTGGTCTTAAAAGAGAATCCAGGGCCGCATTTTGTACAGCAGCTTTTCTTTTTAATGAATATATCTTTAAATATTACGTATTTAGTATGCTATGTATTTTAGCTGTAAATGTAATGTCTCGAAGATATTAGCTCCTGTAGTTATTCGGAAATTCGAGATCAAATGAAGCTTATGCCTGTATGTATGTTACCTTTAGCAGGGCGCGTGCGCACTCTTTGTAATCTGCGACTCCAATGCTTACCATATGACAGACAAAATGACTTGTCCTTCAATATATAAGCCATCTAATTCTTACGCTATATTGACAAGGGCGGTTTGGAGCTGTGAGTAGGCGTGGGATTTGTCACATATGGTTTAGGGGCCGACATATCTCTCCCTCAATGCCGTACCGGGAGGCAAGGTCGGTAGCAGAAAGCAGCGAAGGGCCAACTGCGTCCAAAAGCGATCGCACGGGCCGAAATCCCGGGATGACTCGTTTGGTACGACGCTCCAGCGCCGGTGTCTGGAGGTACTGCGTTTTTGTCTCCTGTTCAAACATTCCGTCAGCGCATGCGCAAATTTTCTGGCTCTTCGATACCTAGCCTACCAAAAAAAATTAACGTGCTGGTTTTTTTCTTTTTTTTTTAACCAGCAATTGACATTTCAGTTGATTTTATAGGCATGAACGTAACGTAAGAACCGTGCGTGTCTGGTCTTGTCTCAGACAGAGGCGAGAGATGGTTTCATGCAGACTGGGACGCCTAAAATACTCTGTTGTAAACATGGCGGTTCGCGAGTGAAGTTGTCTCTCTGGCCTTTCTGTGGACGAATTCCAGGACCTACTGACACAATCTGGGCAAGTTTTGAAAGCTTAAACCTTCAATCGATGCGTTATTTTGCTGGTAGGACTGGGTGGCCCGACACTTATGAAAAAAAACTATGAAATGAGAATCGGGAGTCTTCCCTTGTCATGGAATGGCAGAATTACCCAGAATTCTTTTTGGGCATGAGCGAGGCAACTGAAGAAGCACGAGACTGGCCTTCATCGAATGGCTGAAGCGCGGCCAGAGGAAATGATTTATTGCCAGATACTCAGGAGTAGGCCTGGTGTGTGCTGTTAACTTAGATTTTGGATTTCTGAACAAGTTTTTGTCATAGAAAATTCGCGACAAAGTTGTGCTCTCATTTCGCTGTAATTCTCGTGTCAAAGAAACGGTATAATAATGTAAATAAGAGAATAACGATATTTATATTTGCAGATTACCTGTCCTCTTACTACGAACGTCAAGCTCTACATCTCTATGAAATAAGAGCGTTCAAAATTTCCTCGTATCACTTGACAAAAGTATGTGGTTTTTTTTTTAAAAGGGTTTTCTGCTTATATGAAAAATACGTTTTCTCTCCTGTCCCCTTCTTATGCATGATCTTCGCGGAAATTACATTCTGTCCCTCAATAAACCTGGAACAACCAGTTGTGGTCTTACTTCTCTTTTTTCTTACAAATCAGCTAAGTTGCGGAATGCGCCACCTCATTTTATCCGTACCTATGAGCTTACTGGTCTTAAAAGAGAATCCAGGGCCGCATTTTGTACAGCAGCTTTTCTTTTTAATGAATATATCTTTAAATATTACGTATTTAGTATGCTATGTATTTTAGCTGTAAATGTAATGTCTCGAAGATATTAGCTCCTGTAGTTATTCGGAAATTCGAGATCAAATGAAGCTTATGCCTGTATGTATGTTACCTTTAGCAGGGCGCGTGCGCACTCTTTGTAATCTGCGACTCCAATGCTTACCATATGACAGACAAAATGACTTGTCCTTCAATATATAAGCCATCTAATTCTTACGCTATATTGACAAGGGCGGTTTGGAGCTGTGAGTAGGCGTGGGATTTGTCACATATGGTTTAGGGGCCGACATATCTCTCCCTCAATGCCGTACCGGGAGGCAAGGTCGGTAGCAGAAAGCAGCGAAGGGCCAACTGCGTCCAAAAGCGATCGCACGGGCCGAAATCCCGGGATGACTCGTTTGGTACGACGCTCCAGCGCCGGTGTCTGGAGGTACTGCGTTTTTGTCTCCTGTTCAAACATTCCGTCAGCGCATGCGCAAATTTTCTGGCTCTTCGATACCTAGCCTACCAAAAAAAATTAACGTGCTGGTTTTTTTCTTTTTTTTTAACCAGCAATTGACATTTCAGTTGATTTTATAGGCATGAACGTAACGTAAGAACCGTGCGTGTCTGGTCTTGTCTCAGACAGAGGCGAGAGATGGTTTCATGCAGACTGGGACGCCTAAAATACTCTGTTGTAAACATGGCGGTTCGCGAGTGAAGTTGTCTCTCTGGCCTTTCTGTGGACGAATTCCAGGACCTACTGACACAATCTGGGCAAGTTTTGAAAGCTTAAACCTTCAATCGATGCGTTATTTTGCTGGTAGGACTGGGTGGCCCGACACTTATGAAAAAAAACTATGAAATGAGAATCGGGAGTCTTCCCTTGTCATGGAATGGCAGAATTACCCAGAATTCTTTTTGGGCATGAGCGAGGCAACTGAAGAAGCACGAGACTGGCCTTCATCGAATGGCTGAAGCGCGGCCAGAGGAAATGATTTATTGCCAGATACTCAGGAGTAGGCCTGGTGTGTGCTGTTAACTTAGATTTTGGATTTCTGAACAAGTTTTTGTCATAGAAAATTCGCGACAAAGTTGTGCTCTCATTTCGCTGTAATTCTCGTGTCAAAGAAACGGTATAATAATGTAAATAAGAGAATAACGATATTTATATTTGCAGATTACCTGTCCTCTTACTACGAACGTCAAGCTCTACATCTCTATGAAATAAGAGCGTTCAAAATTTCCTCGTATCACTTGACAAAAGTATGTGGTTTTTTTTTTAAAAGGGTTTTCTGCTTATATGAAAAATACGTTTTCTCTCCTGTCCCCTTCTTATGCATGATCTTCGCGGAAATTACATTCTGTCCCTCAATAAACCTGGAACAACCAGTTGTGGTCTTACTTCTCTTTTTTCTTACAAATCAGCTAAGTTGCGGAATGCGCCACCTCATTTTATCCGTACCTATGAGCTTACTGGTCTTAAAAGAGAATCCAGGGCCGCATTTTGTACAGCAGCTTTTCTTTTTAATGAATATATCTTTAAATATTACGTATTTAGTATGCTATGTATTTTAGCTGTAAATGTAATGTCTCGAAGATATTAGCTCCTGTAGTTATTCGGAAATTCGAGATCAAATGAAGCTTATGCCTGTATGTATGTTACCTTTAGCAGGGCGCGTGCGCACTCTTTGTAATCTGCGACTCCAATGCTTACCATATGACAGACAAAATGACTTGTCCTTCAATATATAAGCCATCTAATTCTTACGCTATATTGACAAGGGCGGTTTGGAGCTGTGAGTAGGCGTGGGATTTGTCACATATGGTTTAGGGGCCGACATATCTCTCCCTCAATGCCGTACCGGGAGGCAAGGTCGGTAGCAGAAAGCAGCGAAGGGCCAACTGCGTCCAAAAGCGATCGCACGGGCCGAAATCCCGGGATGACTCGTTTGGTACGACGCTCCAGCGCCGGTGTCTGGAGGTACTGCGTTTTTGTCTCCTGTTCAAACATTCCGTCAGCGCATGCGCAAATTTTCTGGCTCTTCGATACCTAGCCTACCAAAAAAAATTAACGTGCTGGTTTTTTTCTTTTTTTTTTAACCAGCAATTGACATTTCAGTTGATTTTATAGGCATGAACGTAACGTAAGAACCGTGCGTGTCTGGTCTTGTCTCAGACAGAGGCGAGAGATGGTTTCATGCAGACTGGGACGCCTAAAATACTCTGTTGTAAACATGGCGGTTCGCGAGTGAAGTTGTCTCTCTGGCCTTTCTGTGGACGAATTCCAGGACCTACTGACACAATCTGGGCAAGTTTTGAAAGCTTAAACCTTCAATCGATGCGTTATTTTGCTGGTAGGACTGGGTGGCCCGACACTTATGAAAAAAAACTATGAAATGAGAATCGGGAGTCTTCCCTTGTCATGGAATGGCAGAATTACCCAGAATTCTTTTTGGGCATGAGCGAGGCAACTGAAGAAGCACGAGACTGGCCTTCATCGAATGGCTGAAGCGCGGCCAGAGGAAATGATTTATTGCCAGATACTCAGGAGTAGGCCTGGTGTGTGCTGTTAACTTAGATTTTGGATTTCTGAACAAGTTTTTGTCATAGAAAATTCGCGACAAAGTTGTGCTCTCATTTCGCTGTAATTCTCGTGTCAAAGAAACGGTATAATAATGTAAATAAGAGAATAACGATATTTATATTTGCAGATTACCTGTCCTCTTACTACGAACGTCAAGCTCTACATCTCTATGAAATAAGAGCGTTCAAAATTTCCTCGTATCACTTGACAAAAGTATGTGGTTTTTTTTTTAAAAGGGTTTTCTGCTTATATGAAAAATACGTTTTCTCTCCTGTCCCCTTCTTATGCATGATCTTCGCGGAAATTACATTCTGTCCCTCAATAAACCTGGAACAACCAGTTGTGGTCTTACTTCTCTTTTTTCTTACAAATCAGCTAAGTTGCGGAATGCGCCACCTCATTTTATCCGTACCTATGAGCTTACTGGTCTTAAAAGAGAATCCAGGGCCGCATTTTGTACAGCAGCTTTTCTTTTTAATGAATATATCTTTAAATATTACGTATTTAGTATGCTATGTATTTTAGCTGTAAATGTAATGTCTCGAAGATATTAGCTCCTGTAGTTATTCGGAAATTCGAGATCAAATGAAGCTTATGCCTGTATGTATGTTACCTTTAGCAGGGCGCGTGCGCACTCTTTGTAATCTGCGACTCCAATGCTTACCATATGACAGACAAAATGACTTGTCCTTCAATATATAAGCCATCTAATTCTTACGCTATATTGACAAGGGCGGTTTGGAGCTGTGAGTAGGCGTGGGATTTGTCACATATGGTTTAGGGGCCGACATATCTCTCCCTCAATGCCGTACCGGGAGGCAAGGTCGGTAGCAGAAAGCAGCGAAGGGCCAACTGCGTCCAAAAGCGATCGCACGGGCCGAAATCCCGGGATGACTCGTTTGGTACGACGCTCCAGCGCCGGTGTCTGGAGGTACTGCGTTTTTGTCTCCTGTTCAAACATTCCGTCAGCGCATGCGCAAATTTTCTGGCTCTTCGATACCTAGCCTACCAAAAAAAATTAACGTGCTGGTTTTTTACTTTTTTTTTTAACCAGCAATTGACATTTCAGTTGATTTTATAGGCATGAACGTAACGTAAGAACCGTGCGTGTCTGGTCTTGTCTCAGACAGAGGCGAGAGATGGTTTCATGCAGACTGGGACGCCTAAAATACTCTGTTGTAAACATGGCGGTTCGCGAGTGAAGTTGTCTCTCTGGCCTTTCTGTGGACGAATTCCAGGACCTACTGACACAATCTGGGCAAGTTTTGAAAGCTTAAACCTTCAATCGATGCGTTATTTTGCTGGTAGGACTGGGTGGCCCGACACTTATGAAAAAAAACTATGAAATGAGAATCGGGAGTCTTCCCTTGTCATGGAATGGCAGAATTACCCAGAATTCTTTTTGGGCATGAGCGAGGCAACTGAAGAAGCACGAGACTGGCCTTCATCGAATGGCTGAAGCGCGGCCAGAGGAAATGATTTATTGCCAGATACTCAGGAGTAGGCCTGGTGTGTGCTGTTAACTTAGATTTTGGATTTCTGAACAAGTTTTTGTCATAGAAAATTCGCGACAAAGTTGTGCTCTCATTTCGCTGTAATTCTCGTGTCAAAGAAACGGTATAATAATGTAAATAAGAGAATAACGATATTTATATTTGCAGATTACCTGTCCTCTTACTACGAACGTCAAGCTCTACATCTCTATGAAATAAGAGCGTTCAAAATTTCCTCGTATCACTTGACAAAAGTATGTGGTTTTTTTTTTAAAAGGGTTTTCTGCTTATATGAAAAATACGTTTTCTCTCCTGTCCCCTTCTTATGCATGATCTTCGCGGAAATTACATTCTGTCCCTCAATAAACCTGGAACAACCAGTTGTGGTCTTACTTCTCTTTTTTCTTACAAATCAGCTAAGTTGCGGAATGCGCCACCTCATTTTATCCGTACCTATGAGCTTACTGGTCTTAAAAGAGAATCCAGGGCCGCATTTTGTACAGCAGCTTTTCTTTTTAATGAATATATCTTTAAATATTACGTATTTAGTATGCTATGTATTTTAGCTGTAAATGTAATGTCTCGAAGATATTAGCTCCTGTAGTTATTCGGAAATTCGAGATCAAATGAAGCTTATGCCTGTATGTATGTTACCTTTAGCAGGGCGCGTGCGCACTCTTTGTAATCTGCGACTCCAATGCTTACCATATGACAGACAAAATGACTTGTCCTTCAATATATAAGCCATCTAATTCTTACGCTATATTGACAAGGGCGGTTTGGAGCTGTGAGTAGGCGTGGGATTTGTCACATATGGTTTAGGGGCCGACATATCTCTCCCTCAATGCCGTACCGGGAGGCAAGGTCGGTAGCAGAAAGCAGCGAAGGGCCAACTGCGTCCAAAAGCGATCGCACGGGCCGAAATCCCGGGATGACTCGTTTGGTACGACGCTCCAGCGCCGGTGTCTGGAGGTACTGCGTTTTTGTCTCCTGTTCAAACATTCCGTCAGCGCATGCGCAAATTTTCTGGCTCTTCGATACCTAGCCTACCAAAAAAAATTAACGTGCTGGTTTTTTTCTTTTTTTTTTAACCAGCAATTGACATTTCAGTTGATTTTATAGGCATGAACGTAACGTAAGAACCGTGCGTGTCTGGTCTTGTCTCAGACAGAGGCGAGAGATGGTTTCATGCAGACTGGGACGCCTAAAATACTCTGTTGTAAACATGGCGGTTCGCGAGTGAAGTTGTCTCTCTGGCCTTTCTGTGGACGAATTCCAGGACCTACTGACACAATCTGGGCAAGTTTTGAAAGCTTAAACCTTCAATCGATGCGTTATTTTGCTGGTAGGACTGGGTGGCCCGACACTTATGAAAAAAAACTATGAAATGAGAATCGGGAGTCTTCCCTTGTCATGGAATGGCAGAATTACCCAGAATTCTTTTTGGGCATGAGCGAGGCAACTGAAGAAGCACGAGACTGGCCTTCATCGAATGGCTGAAGCGCGGCCAGAGGAAATGATTTATTGCCAGATACTCAGGAGTAGGCCTGGTGTGTGCTGTTAACTTAGATTTTGGATTTCTGAACAAGTTTTTGTCATAGAAAATTCGCGACAAAGTTGTGCTCTCATTTCGCTGTAATTCTCGTGTCAAAGAAACGGTATAATAATGTAAATAAGAGAATAACGATATTTATATTTGCAGATTACCTGTCCTCTTACTACGAACGTCAAGCTCTACATCTCTATGAAATAAGAGCGTTCAAAATTTCCTCGTATCACTTGACAAAAGTATGTGGTTTTTTTTTTAAAAGGGTTTTCTGCTTATATGAAAAATACGTTTTCTCTCCTGTCCCCTTCTTATGCATGATCTTCGCGGAAATTACATTCTGTCCCTCAATAAACCTGGAACAACCAGTTGTGGTCTTACTTCTCTTTTTTCTTACAAATCAGCTAAGTTGCGGAATGCGCCACCTCATTTTATCCGTACCTATGAGCTTACTGGTCTTAAAAGAGAATCCAGGGCCGCATTTTGTACAGCAGCTTTTCTTTTTAATGAATATATCTTTAAATATTACGTATTTAGTATGCTATGTATTTTAGCTGTAAATGTAATGTCTCGAAGATATTAGCTCCTGTAGTTATTCGGAAATTCGAGATCAAATGAAGCTTATGCCTGTATGTATGTTACCTTTAGCAGGGCGCGTGCGCACTCTTTGTAATCTGCGACTCCAATGCTTACCATATGACAGACAAAATGACTTGTCCTTCAATATATAAGCCATCTAATTCTTACGCTATATTGACAAGGGCGGTTTGGAGCTGTGAGTAGGCGTGGGATTTGTCACATATGGTTTAGGGGCCGACATATCTCTCCCTCAATGCCGTACCGGGAGGCAAGGTCGGTAGCAGAAAGCAGCGAAGGGCCAACTGCGTCCAAAAGCGATCGCACGGGCCGAAATCCCGGGATGACTCGTTTGGTACGACGCTCCAGCGCCGGTGTCTGGAGGTACTGCGTTTTTGTCTCCTGTTCAAACATTCCGTCAGCGCATGCGCAAATTTTCTGGCTCTTCGATACCTAGCCTACCAAAAAAAATTAACGTGCTGGTTTTTTTCTTTTTTTTAACCAGCAATTGACATTTCAGTTGATTTTATAGGCATGAACGTAACGTAAGAACCGTGCGTGTCTGGTCTTGTCTCAGACAGAGGCGAGAGATGGTTTCATGCAGACTGGGACGCCTAAAATACTCTGTTGTAAACATGGCGGTTCGCGAGTGAAGTTGTCTCTCTGGCCTTTCTGTGGACGAATTCCAGGACCTACTGACACAATCTGGGCAAGTTTTGAAAGCTTAAACCTTCAATCGATGCGTTATTTTGCTGGTAGGACTGGGTGGCCCGACACTTATGAAAAAAAACTATGAAATGAGAATCGGGAGTCTTCCCTTGTCATGGAATGGCAGAATTACCCAGAATTCTTTTTGGGCATGAGCGAGGCAACTGAAGAAGCACGAGACTGGCCTTCATCGAATGGCTGAAGCGCGGCCAGAGGAAATGATTTATTGCCAGATACTCAGGAGTAGGCCTGGTGTGTGCTGTTAACTTAGATTTTGGATTTCTGAACAAGTTTTTGTCATAGAAAATTCGCGACAAAGTTGTGCTCTCATTTCGCTGTAATTCTCGTGTCAAAGAAACGGTATAATAATGTAAATAAGAGAATAACGATATTTATATTTGCAGATTACCTGTCCTCTTACTACGAACGTCAAGCTCTACATCTCTATGAAATAAGAGCGTTCAAAATTTCCTCGTATCACTTGACAAAAGTATGTGGTTTTTTTTTTTAAAGGGTTTTCTGCTTATATGAAAAATACGTTTTCTCTCCTGTCCCCTTCTTATGCATGATCTTCGCGGAAATTACATTCTGTCCCTCAATAAACCTGGAACAACCAGTTGTGGTCTTACTTCTCTTTTTTCTTACAAATCAGCTAAGTTGCGGAATGCGCCACCTCATTTTATCCGTACCTATGAGCTTACTGGTCTTAAAAGAGAATCCAGGGCCGCATTTTGTACAGCAGCTTTTCTTTTTAATGAATATATCTTTAAATATTACGTATTTAGTATGCTATGTATTTTAGCTGTAAATGTAATGTCTCGAAGATATTAGCTCCTGTAGTTATTCGGAAATTCGAGATCAAATGAAGCTTATGCCTGTATGTATGTTACCTTTAGCAGGGCGCGTGCGCACTCTTTGTAATCTGCGACTCCAATGCTTACCATATGACAGACAAAATGACTTGTCCTTCAATATATAAGCCATCTAATTCTTACGCTATATTGACAAGGGCGGTTTGGAGCTGTGAGTAGGCGTGGGATTTGTCACATATGGTTTAGGGGCCGACATATCTCTCCCTCAATGCCGTACCGGGAGGCAAGGTCGGTAGCAGAAAGCAGCGAAGGGCCAACTGCGTCCAAAAGCGATCGCACGGGCCGAAATCCCGGGATGACTCGTTTGGTACGACGCTCCAGCGCCGGTGTCTGGAGGTACTGCGTTTTTGTCTCCTGTTCAAACATTCCGTCAGCGCATGCGCAAATTTTCTGGCTCTTCGATACCTAGCCTACCAAAAAAAATTAACGTGCTGGTTTTTTTCTTTTTTTTTTAACCAGCAATTGACATTTCAGTTGATTTTATAGGCATGAACGTAACGTAAGAACCGTGCGTGTCTGGTCTTGTCTCAGACAGAGGCGAGAGATGGTTTCATGCAGACTGGGACGCCTAAAATACTCTGTTGTAAACATGGCGGTTCGCGAGTGAAGTTGTCTCTCTGGCCTTTCTGTGGACGAATTCCAGGACCTACTGACACAATCTGGGCAAGTTTTGAAAGCTTAAACCTTCAATCGATGCGTTATTTTGCTGGTAGGACTGGGTGGCCCGACACTTATGAAAAAAAACTATGAAATGAGAATCGGGAGTCTTCCCTTGTCATGGAATGGCAGAATTACCCAGAATTCTTTTTGGGCATGAGCGAGGCAACTGAAGAAGCACGAGACTGGCCTTCATCGAATGGCTGAAGCGCGGCCAGAGGAAATGATTTATTGCCAGATACTCAGGAGTAGGCCTGGTGTGTGCTGTTAACTTAGATTTTGGATTTCTGAACAAGTTTTTGTCATAGAAAATTCGCGACAAAGTTGTGCTCTCATTTCGCTGTAATTCTCGTGTCAAAGAAACGGTATAATAATGTAAATAAGAGAATAACGATATTTATATTTGCAGATTACCTGTCCTCTTACTACGAACGTCAAGCTCTACATCTCTATGAAATAAGAGCGTTCAAAATTTCCTCGTATCACTTGACAAAAGTATGTGGTTTTTTTTTTAAAAGGGTTTTCTGCTTATATGAAAAATACGTTTTCTCTCCTGTCCCCTTCTTATGCATGATCTTCGCGGAAATTACATTCTGTCCCTCAATAAACCTGGAACAACCAGTTGTGGTCTTACTTCTCTTTTTTCTTACAAATCAGCTAAGTTGCGGAATGCGCCACCTCATTTTATCCGTACCTATGAGCTTACTGGTCTTAAAAGAGAATCCAGGGCCGCATTTTGTACAGCAGCTTTTCTTTTTAATGAATATATCTTTAAATATTACGTATTTAGTATGCTATGTATTTTAGCTGTAAATGTAATGTCTCGAAGATATTAGCTCCTGTAGTTATTCGGAAATTCGAGATCAAATGAAGCTTATGCCTGTATGTATGTTACCTTTAGCAGGGCGCGTGCGCACTCTTTGTAATCTGCGACTCCAATGCTTACCATATGACAGACAAAATGACTTGTCCTTCAATATATAAGCCATCTAATTCTTACGCTATATTGACAAGGGCGGTTTGGAGCTGTGAGTAGGCGTGGGATTTGTCACATATGGTTTAGGGGCCGACATATCTCTCCCTCAATGCCGTACCGGGAGGCAAGGTCGGTAGCAGAAAGCAGCGAAGGGCCAACTGCGTCCAAAAGCGATCGCACGGGCCGAAATCCCGGGATGACTCGTTTGGTACGACGCTCCAGCGCCGGTGTCTGGAGGTACTGCGTTTTTGTCTCCTGTTCAAACATTCCGTCAGCGCATGCGCAAATTTTCTGGCTCTTCGATACCTAGCCTACCAAAAAAAATTAACGTGCTGGTTTTTTTCTTTTTTTTTTAACCAGCAATTGACATTTCAGTTGATTTTATAGGCATGAACGTAACGTAAGAACCGTGCGTGTCTGGTCTTGTCTCAGACAGAGGCGAGAGATGGTTTCATGCAGACTGGGACGCCTAAAATACTCTGTTGTAAACATGGCGGTTCGCGAGTGAAGTTGTCTCTCTGGCCTTTCTGTGGACGAATTCCAGGACCTACTGACACAATCTGGGCAAGTTTTGAAAGCTTAAACCTTCAATCGATGCGTTATTTTGCTGGTAGGACTGGGTGGCCCGACACTTATGAAAAAAAACTATGAAATGAGAATCGGGAGTCTTCCCTTGTCATGGAATGGCAGAATTACCCAGAATTCTTTTTGGGCATGAGCGAGGCAACTGAAGAAGCACGAGACTGGCCTTCATCGAATGGCTGAAGCGCGGCCAGAGGAAATGATTTATTGCCAGATACTCAGGAGTAGGCCTGGTGTGTGCTGTTAACTTAGATTTTGGATTTCTGAACAAGTTTTTGTCATAGAAAATTCGCGACAAAGTTGTGCTCTCATTTCGCTGTAATTCTCGTGTCAAAGAAACGGTATAATAATGTAAATAAGAGAATAACGATATTTATATTTGCAGATTACCTGTCCTCTTACTACGAACGTCAAGCTCTACATCTCTATGAAATAAGAGCGTTCAAAATTTCCTCGTATCACTTGACAAAAGTATGTGGTTTTTTTTTTAAAAGGGTTTTCTGCTTATATGAAAAATACGTTTTCTCTCCTGTCCCCTTCTTATGCATGATCTTCGCGGAAATTACATTCTGTCCCTCAATAAACCTGGAACAACCAGTTGTGGTCTTACTTCTCTTTTTTCTTACAAATCAGCTAAGTTGCGGAATGCGCCACCTCATTTTATCCGTACCTATGAGCTTACTGGTCTTAAAAGAGAATCCAGGGCCGCATTTTGTACAGCAGCTTTTCTTTTTAATGAATATATCTTTAAATATTACGTATTTAGTATGCTATGTATTTTAGCTGTAAATGTAATGTCTCGAAGATATTAGCTCCTGTAGTTATTCGGAAATTCGAGATCAAATGAAGCTTATGCCTGTATGTATGTTACCTTTAGCAGGGCGCGTGCGCACTCTTTGTAATCTGCGACTCCAATGCTTACCATATGACAGACAAAATGACTTGTCCTTCAATATATAAGCCATCTAATTCTTACGCTATATTGACAAGGGCGGTTTGGAGCTGTGAGTAGGCGTGGGATTTGTCACATATGGTTTAGGGGCCGACATATCTCTCCCTCAATGCCGTACCGGGAGGCAAGGTCGGTAGCAGAAAGCAGCGAAGGGCCAACTGCGTCCAAAAGCGATCGCACGGGCCGAAATCCCGGGATGACTCGTTTGGTACGACGCTCCAGCGCCGGTGTCTGGAGGTACTGCGTTTTTGTCTCCTGTTCAAACATTCCGTCAGCGCATGCGCAAATTTTCTGGCTCTTCGATACCTAGCCTACCAAAAAAAATTAACGTGCTGGTTTTTTTCTTTTTTTTTTAACCAGCAATTGACATTTCAGTTGATTTTATAGGCATGAACGTAACGTAAGAACCGTGCGTGTCTGGTCTTGTCTCAGACAGAGGCGAGAGATGGTTTCATGCAGACTGGGACGCCTAAAATACTCTGTTGTAAACATGGCGGTTCGCGAGTGAAGTTGTCTCTCTGGCCTTTCTGTGGACGAATTCCAGGACCTACTGACACAATCTGGGCAAGTTTTGAAAGCTTAAACCTTCAATCGATGCGTTATTTTGCTGGTAGGACTGGGTGGCCCGACACTTATGAAAAAAAACTATGAAATGAGAATCGGGAGTCTTCCCTTGTCATGGAATGGCAGAATTACCCAGAATTCTTTTTGGGCATGAGCGAGGCAACTGAAGAAGCACGAGACTGGCCTTCATCGAATGGCTGAAGCGCGGCCAGAGGAAATGATTTATTGCCAGATACTCAGGAGTAGGCCTGGTGTGTGCTGTTAACTTAGATTTTGGATTTCTGAACAAGTTTTTGTCATAGAAAATTCGCGACAAAGTTGTGCTCTCATTTCGCTGTAATTCTCGTGTCAAAGAAACGGTATAATAATGTAAATAAGAGAATAACGATATTTATATTTGCAGATTACCTGTCCTCTTACTACGAACGTCAAGCTCTACATCTCTATGAAATAAGAGCGTTCAAAATTTCCTCGTATCACTTGACAAAAGTATGTGGTTTTTTTTTTAAAGGGTTTTCTGCTTATATGAAAAATACGTTTTCTCTCCTGTCCCCTTCTTATGCATGATCTTCGCGGAAATTACATTCTGTCCCTCAATAAACCTGGAACAACCAGTTGTGGTCTTACTTCTCTTTTTTCTTACAAATCAGCTAAGTTGCGGAATGCGCCACCTCATTTTATCCGTACCTATGAGCTTACTGGTCTTAAAAGAGAATCCAGGGCCGCATTTTGTACAGCAGCTTTTCTTTTTAATGAATATATCTTTAAATATTACGTATTTAGTATGCTATGTATTTTAGCTGTAAATGTAATGTCTCGAAGATATTAGCTCCTGTAGTTATTCGGAAATTCGAGATCAAATGAAGCTTATGCCTGTATGTATGTTACCTTTAGCAGGGCGCGTGCGCACTCTTTGTAATCTGCGACTCCAATGCTTACCATATGACAGACAAAATGACTTGTCCTTCAATATATAAGCCATCTAATTCTTACGCTATATTGACAAGGGCGGTTTGGAGCTGTGAGTAGGCGTGGGATTTGTCACATATGGTTTAGGGGCCGACATATCTCTCCCTCAATGCCGTACCGGGAGGCAAGGTCGGTAGCAGAAAGCAGCGAAGGGCCAACTGCGTCCAAAAGCGATCGCACGGGCCGAAATCCCGGGATGACTCGTTTGGTACGACGCTCCAGCGCCGGTGTCTGGAGGTACTGCGTTTTTGTCTCCTGTTCAAACATTCCGTCAGCGCATGCGCAAATTTTCTGGCTCTTCGATACCTAGCCTACCAAAAAAAATTAACGTGCTGGTTTTTTTCTTTTTTTTTAACCAGCAATTGACATTTCAGTTGATTTTATAGGCATGAACGTAACGTAAGAACCGTGCGTGTCTGGTCTTGTCTCAGACAGAGGCGAGAGATGGTTTCATGCAGACTGGGACGCCTAAAATACTCTGTTGTAAACATGGCGGTTCGCGAGTGAAGTTGTCTCTCTGGCCTTTCTGTGGACGAATTCCAGGACCTACTGACACAATCTGGGCAAGTTTTGAAAGCTTAAACCTTCAATCGATGCGTTATTTTGCTGGTAGGACTGGGTGGCCCGACACTTATGAAAAAAAACTATGAAATGAGAATCGGGAGTCTTCCCTTGTCATGGAATGGCAGAATTACCCAGAATTCTTTTTGGGCATGAGCGAGGCAACTGAAGAAGCACGAGACTGGCCTTCATCGAATGGCTGAAGCGCGGCCAGAGGAAATGATTTATTGCCAGATACTCAGGAGTAGGCCTGGTGTGTGCTGTTAACTTAGATTTTGGATTTCTGAACAAGTTTTTGTCATAGAAAATTCGCGACAAAGTTGTGCTCTCATTTCGCTGTAATTCTCGTGTCAAAGAAACGGTATAATAATGTAAATAAGAGAATAACGATATTTATATTTGCAGATTACCTGTCCTCTTACTACGAACGTCAAGCTCTACATCTCTATGAAATAAGAGCGTTCAAAATTTCCTCGTATCACTTGACAAAAGTATGTGGTTTTTTTTTTAAAAGGGTTTTCTGCTTATATGAAAAATACGTTTTCTCTCCTGTCCCCTTCTTATGCATGATCTTCGCGGAAATTACATTCTGTCCCTCAATAAACCTGGAACAACCAGTTGTGGTCTTACTTCTCTTTTTTCTTACAAATCAGCTAAGTTGCGGAATGCGCCACCTCATTTTATCCGTACCTATGAGCTTACTGGTCCTTAAAAGAGAATCCAGGGCCGCATTTTGTACAGCGGCTTTTCTTTTTAATGAATATATCTTTAAATATTACGTATTTAGTATGCTATGTATTTTAGCTGTAAATGTAATGTCTCGAAGATATTAGCTCCTGTAGTTATTCGGAAATTCGAGATCAAATGAAGCTTATGCCTGTATGTATGTTACCTTTAGCAGGGCGCGTGCGCACTCTTTGTAATCTGCGACTCCAATGCTTACCATATGACAGACAAAATGACTTGTCCTTCAATATATAAGCCATCTAATTCTTACGCTATATTGACAAGGGCGGTTTGGAGCTGTGAGTAGGCGTGGGATTTGTCACATATGGTTTAGGGGCCGACATATCTCTCCCTCAATGCCGTACCGGAGGCAAGGTCGGTAGCAGAAAGCAAGCGAAGGGCCAACTGCGTCCAAAAGCGATCGCACGGGCCGAAAATCCCGGGATGACTCGTTTGGTACGACGCTCCAGCGCCGGTGTCTGGAGGTACTGCGTTTTTTGTCTCCTGTTCAAACATTCCGTCAGCGCATGCGCAAATTTCTGGCTCTTCGATACCTAGCCTACCAAAAAAATTAACGTGCTGGTTTTTTTTTGTTTTTTTGTTTTTTTTTAACCAGCAATTGACATTTCAGTTGATTGTATAGGCATGAACGTAACGTAAGAACGTGCGTGTCTGGTCTTGTCTCAGACAGAGGCGAGAGATGATTTCATGCAGACTGGGACGCCTAAAATACTCTGTTGTAAAATGGCGGTTCGCGAGTGAAGTTGTCTCTCTGGCCTTTCTGTGGACGAATTCCAGGACCTACTGACACAATCTGGGCAAGTTTGAAAGCTTAAACCTTCAATCGATGCGGTATTTTGCTGGTAGGAC
>NC_090870.1:59694271-59696771 GCF_036669935.1 Montipora foliosa
TTCCATGGTAACCTATTACGTCACATTAATGAGTGCATCTGGTTAAGCATTTATTGGTGTTTCATATGGTATCATAACATTGCAGTTAAAGTGCCCATAACCTAAAAATTCTTATTTTCCCTTTTGAAAGTCCATATTAAAAAATGAACTTTAGCGAAACCACTTTTCAAATCAAACGACAGCCAAATTTTCTCCGACTTTTTAAATAGCGTGCAAATTGCCCGCCATTTTGGCATAACACTCGCTGAGAGTCTTCTCTCGACTTATGACGTAGATTCAGGAACATGTGGTCAGAGAACATGAGGATTTGAGAGTTGATTCGAAAAAATGCCTGAAAGATGCGTTACCCCGTGATGTAACAACTCAGCTGATCCTGAAAAAAGAATATGGGTGCATAGGAATCCTTTCTTCAACTCGGAAACCGCAATAGCCCAAACAATAGTCTTGGCGAAAAGAAAGAACTGGAAGCCCGGTAAAACTTCGCCACTGTTCTACAACTTCGGTCATATGTAGTTGTAACTTCGCTAGAACAGCAAGTCAAGCGCAAATCAAGTTTTTGAGACTGAGAAAGGGTTAATACGCGCTCCCTTTCACTGCCATGCCGTTTATACCGTGCTCCGGTGGCTCAGTTGGTTGAGCATCGGGCTGCCATGAGGTTCGACTCCGGCCGGACCAACACTCAGGGTCTTAAAATAACTGAGGGGAAAGTGCTGCCTTCGTAATTACATCCGCAAATAGTTAAGACTTTCAAGTCTTCTCGGATAAGGACTATAAACCGTAGGCCCCATCTCACAACCCTTCAATGTTCATAATCCTGTGGGACGTAAAAGAACCCACATACTTTTCGTCAAGAGTAGGCATGGAGCTCCCGGTGTTGTGGTCAGGCCTCATTTCATTCATGTGCTGGGTGAGATCGCTAATGGACTTATAGCGCCTGCCAGCGGCGCCTGTATATGCTGATGTCCGATCTCACCATTAGATCTCTTCCTTGTAAAGTGCATTTGAATATGTTAATAGAAAATGCGCTATATAAATTCATTACCATTACCATCATTACCATGTGTGATGCCCATTCATGTGGGCTGGCGCGATTTTTCTTATTACATCTCCATCGGATTCCAAATCGATCACGATGCCGTGGGCAAATCGTCTTACCCAACATGATATCATCTATCTCAAAAACACCTTTAAAAGCAATTAATAAGAAAACAATAACCCTTAGTTTCACGGGCAGTGATTCAATCCGGCTGCGCTGATCAATGTACTCGCTTCAGGGACAACTAGAAAAGTAAGTGCTCGCAGTCTCGTACAACGATACATGATTACATGGTCTTACATATCTTACTAACTCGATTTTCGCAATTGGAACAATTGCTGAATACCCGTCCACAAAGGAGCGTTTACGTTTGCGACGCTAGCCGCATTGCCGAAGTGAACAAAAGTGGGTTTCGCGCAGTTCACGTCGGATAGAGTGAATTGAGTAGAATAGCTGGTGCCGCAGTGCCTTAGTCGACTTAACGTTAAATTGAGCTGAGTAGACTGGTTAGTGCTGCAGTGCCGCGGTGCTTTCCTCATGGATTAAAGAACGAGGTATATCCAACAACACGACTGCGGCACTGCGGCAGCAGTGTTTTTAGGGTCCATTTGTTGTGGACGGGTATTCTGCTTTTGACATTAAGTCTGTAATAGGTAGTATCTGCAGATTTCGCAGTGGTTTTCTACTCAATACCTTACATTAAGTGATTTCAGTTAAAGCTTACCTGCACGTGCGAGCAAAAGCCTAGTCTCTGTATCCAGAGAAGAATCCGACACTTTATAACTTCTCAAGTGCGCCTTGGTGTTCTTATCACATTTTGCTATTGTTACGCATTGAACGTTTGCTGGATTATCAGAACGTGGGCCACAAGTTCCCCCAACAAACTCAGAATAACCGCACGAAGCCATTGATCTGTGTGCTTTGTCCTAATCTCTTGCGTGACAGCTCTGACGACACAATCACGGCACAACTCACGAAGGTCACAACGCGTTCGACTGGTTCTATGGTCGTTTGAGGGCTTCGAGGAAAATCCAACCAGCGTATACTTTATAAAGGGGGATACCTTTCTTTGTTTGTTTTGCAGGTATGTTCAGAAAGTGAATTAAGGAAACTTGTTTGCGTAAAAATATGGAATGGAATGAATCTTACTAGTATGCAAATTTTTCGGTCAGTTATTTTAATTACCGGATATGTCACTCTTAACCAAAGACAGTTAAATTTCAATGACACGTTCCATTTTACCTATAGTAGTTTCACTAAAACTAAAGTCTCGAATTGTTCAGTGAATAAATCGAGATTAGCGTGTGTGATTTCAATATACCTCGCCTTCGCTTTGGTGGTCAAAGGTCGACTTTTGTTGACAAAGAGCATGTTTCAAAAATCCTCCGTTTCATTTACCCAAAAATTTTATTGAATTTAATTGCTGCAGAAACATTGCTTATTCAAAGCCATGTACCAGCAAAG
>NC_090870.1:59721771-59726771 GCF_036669935.1 Montipora foliosa
TATTTTACAATCCATTTAAATAACATTCTGGTCTCTCGAATTTAAGCATCTCAGTAAACAACACTGCTGCAACGCGCGAATTGTGCACGACGTCCTGGTTTGGTCTCATTCATTTTTGACTGTGATAGTAGTTCAAGATTGTGTTTTTGGAAAATTACTGCATCCACATCAGTTTATTTCGAAATAAAAAGTAAGACTAAACAAGACAAAAAACATGTTTCAAATGGTAAAATTTTGACAACAAACCGTGAAGAGCCCTATCGCAAGCAGCTCTGTTCCTACACACGTTGTTCCAAGCATTTTCGAAACCCTCCTCCTGGACAACATAAACACATTTTGCACTTACGACACTACAATTTCCTAAAAACACCGGACTTAGGTAGCATAAAGCTGCACTTCTGATGGTCTTGCTATTGAGCTGTCTACATGGGTAACGGGCCCTCTGCATCTTCAAAGATGATGTGTGGCTTTGAAAAACGCATTCAGATTTTATAGACAGCAGACTTGTGAAATCCTCGTGAATAATGCAAGAAGACTTTAATTAAAGGTAAAACAAACAAAAAAATATAGGAATTCAATGCTGACAAAAGTGACGTTTCGATAGCAAACTGTGACATAGCATCAGTTCCCAAATGCCATTCTGTGATTCTTTAAACGATTGTTCTTGCTAGTATACACGATAGATCATCAGCCATAATTTTAATCGAACAATTAACTCCATCCCTTAGCCACGATAACGACGTAAACATTCTCCTTCATGTAAAAATGTTCTCGCTAGTATTCAGAATGATCAGCAGATCATCAGTCAACTAGCCTACTGCAATCAACGGCTATTTTAATCGAACAATAAATTCCATCACTAAGCCACAATAACGATGTAAAAGTTCTCCTTCGTTAAGAAAATGTTCTCTTGCTAGTATTCATAATGATCAGAAGATCGACAGTCAACCAATATACTGCAATCAACAGCTATTTTGGTCGAAAATAAACTTGATCACTAAGCCACAATAACGATGCACAAGTTTGAGAGCAATTTGAGAAATGGTTTTTCCGAACTAGTGTGAGATCGCATTTAGCAATTGTTGATATCAACTTGCAGTGGGATACTTTTGTCAAGAAACAATCAAAACGGATTGATACAAAACAAAGGGGGTTTCGTTAAAAAGAAAGGGATGCTTACAAATGATGACCCCACTCCTAAAAAAGCAAAACCGTTGTTCTTTTGGGAGGAAATTTTATACTGAATGTCACTAAACTGACTAAAGTGCTCACAAACAGACTGAGAGGGGCAAGTGGAAAAAGGAAAAAAAACAAAAAAGCAAAACAAGAACACGAACAAGAACGGAAAAAGCTGAAAATTTCCGCAAAATCCGCGCAATCCACCCTTTCCACCATGATTAGGAAAAAAGCTTGAGGAATACTTCCAGTGCTGCTAGACAGTCGAATGAAGGATTTTCCTAATGATAGCGGAAACAGCGGATTTCGCGGATTTCACGGAAAATCCAACATATAATTTAATAATAATAATAATAATAATAATAATTATTATTATTATTATTATTATTATTATTATATTTATATGTATGTTGAAATTTCCGCGAAATCCGCCGTTTCCGCTATCATTAGGAAAATCCTTCATTCGACTGTCTAGCAGCACTGGAAGTATTCCTCTAGCTTTTTTCCCAATCATGGGGGAAAGGGTGGATTGCGCGGATTTTGCAGAAATTTGCAGTTTTTGCCGTTCTTGTTCTTGTTTTGTTTTTCTTTTCTTTTTTTGCCTTTTTTTTTCCTCTAGCGCCTCTCAGTCTGTTTGTAAACAGTTTAGTCAGTTTAGTTATGTTTTGTTTAAACTTTCCTTTGAATAGTCCAGTACTTTTCAGTTTGATAGTTATTGTTATTCTTGTTACCATTCTCCGGATATTGACCAGATATTGATATTTTCACCCAGTTCTTTTCAGTTTTATAGCCCAGTACTTTTCAGTTTGATAGTTATTGATATTCTTGTTACCATTCTCCGGATATTGACCAGATATTGATAGTTTCACCCAGTTCTTTTCAGTTTAATAGTCCAGTACTTTTCAGTTTGATAGTTATTGATATTCTTGTTACCATTCTCTCTCAAGCTATAACTGAAGAGGAACCAAGAAATAAGGGAAACGATCTCTCTCTCTCTCTCTCTCTCTCTCTCTCTCTCTCTCTCTCTCTCTCTCTCTCTCTCTCTCTCTCTCTCTCTCTCACTCTCTCTCTCTCTCTCTCTCTCTCTCTCTTTAGATTCATGACTGAGTAATTGCTACTCATTTGCCATCGCAAAATTTAATCATGCAAAAAGACTTTAAAATGGTTTTAATCGATATGTAGCGAATATTTCTACTTTCTTTGTCGCAGCAAAGCTGAATTTGCGATAATGTGCTTTATTGTGAAGTTAATAACGCACCTTTTTCATAACTAACGTAGGAAATACTCAATCTTAGGTACACGCCACAAAAATAATAAATAAAATCTTGATTTTAGCAGATTCTAAAGGTCTTTTAAGAAAAGATAATTGCTACCAAAGACCTCGTCAATCTGAAATATTTTTTACCCTTTGCGAGGTGAATTTCTGAAAAATATCGCGTCTTGAGGTATGAAGTAAACTCGACCTTAAAGTTCAAATTTTTTTTAGAAGGTTCGGAAATGTTTTTCTTTCATAAAAATTATTTTTTAGTCGTTTATAAAGCAATTTTTGCGCATAGGGTCTGCGCTTTGAAAGAGGAATTGCATCCATTTTCGATTAATTCGATTTATTTGACTTTTTTCCATTTATTTGCAAAAACGTATTTCGTAGCAAATACTCACTTTCGTTGCAAATACCCACTTTCAGTTTTCGGCGACAAACTATCAATTTTTAACTTATATGCAATGATTTGATGACAGTTGGCCACATCAGAGGGTCGATCCGAGAAGTAACATGCTTTGAACTCGCAAAATAAATTTTTTTTTTTGTTTTCCTTCTTTTTTTGGTGTGTCAACATTTTGTCTTTCTCTTTCGTAAACTACAATAGTTTTAAGTCTTACGTTGTTACGTTGGAAGGACCTTTACATGCCCAGCACGTGGTCAGACATGTCTGTACTGCAAAAAGCCAAACCACTTCGCTGACGTCTGCAGATCAAAAACCCGAAGACAACGATTTCACTCTTTGGAATAAGCCGGAAGCCTGACCTGATATCCCTGCAGTTGTCCACCCCACAAGGCGTGTGCCAATCAGCCTCAAAGACGACATCAAAAGAGAACTAGATGAGATGGTTAACAATGACATCATAGCAAAGATCAAAAAAGGCGAACCTACACAATGGGTCAACAGACTTGTTTACCGCAGCAAGCAGAACGGGAGGTTAAGGCTCTGCCTGGATCCCAAAGACCTCAACGCAGCCATTCAGAGAGAACGTCATGTAACTCCCACCATAGAAGAAATCCTACCAAAGTTAGCTGATGATAAAGTATTTTCTATAGTAGACGCAAAGTGCGGGTACTGGAACGTGGGCTTGCATGAAGAATCTAGTTACCTGACTACATTCAATTCCCCATTTGGTAGATACAGATTCAAGCGCATGCCCTTTGGGCTCAGAATGTCTCAAAATGTCTTCCAGACTAAGATAGACCAAACATTCGAAGGACGCGAAGGCGTCGTAGGGAGTGCAGACGACATTGTAGTTTTCGGAAAGACCACAGAGGAACACGACCGCAACATGCACACGATGCTTAAGCGCTGCATAGATACCGGGCTTACGCTAAACCCTGACAAGTGCTTCACAAAGCAAGACAAGATCAAATTCTATGGAGTAATTTGTGGTCAAAATGGTGTCCAGCCAGACCCAGGCAAGGTCTCTGCTTTGAAGCAGATGTCTTCTCCTACAAACCGCCAGGAACTGCAAACCTTCCGAGGACTAGCAAACTACATGGGCCCATTTATCCCAAACCTGATCATGAGTACACTGACAGCCCCACTCCGTAAGCTTCTGAAGGAGGACAACTGTTTTAAATGGTGCGCAGTGCGACAAGAGTCTTTTAATAAAATCAAAGACTCTATCAGCAACGAGATCACTCTGACATACTTCGATCCAATGAAAGAAACTATTCTTCAAGTTGATGCTTCCATGAACCAGGCAAAGACATGGAAATCGCTAATGCCTTGTCAAGATTATCACCAGAGAGACAAGACCCTATCCCCGGCATGAACGTCCAAATACACGAGATCTTTCTTCAATTTAGTAACAGCATGTTTCAGAAGATCAAAGAACAGAGCAGTTTGGACGCAGAGCTCAATGCACTGAAAGAAATGATCCACGCAGGTTGGCCGGCACACATCGAGCAAGTCCTACAGGGACGAGCTTTCCACCGCAGAGGGTCATGAAAGCACATCATATGATCGTTCCCGTCACGCTGCAGAAAGAGATTTTGACAAAACTACACACGCCACACCAAGGAACCGACAGAACCAAGCTGATCTGTAGAACGTCAATCTACTGGAGAGGCTTGTACAAGGACATAGAAGAAACCACAAAAACATGCGGTACATGTGAAGAGCTCCAGAATAGTCAGCAAAAGGAACCCTAATCACCTCAGAGGTACCCTCGGGGCATGGCACACCATTGGCGCTGATCTCTTTACTCTTGATGGCTCCGAACATCTCGTGGTTGCTGATTATTACTTAAGGTACCCCTTTGTTAGAATTATACCGAGTGGGCAAAGCAACAGCAGAACACAGTGGTCAAAATAATGAGGCAGCTCTTCAGCGAGCAAGGCATCCCCGTGGTAGTAAGATCTGACAACGGACCACATTTTGCCGGCCAGGCCTTTCAAGAATTCGATCTCAGTTTTAAGGACATCACAAGCTCCCCCCATTACCCTCGTAGCAATGGGTCAAGTCAGTAAAGTCAGCCCTCCTGAAGTCGAAAATGACCAAATCAGACCTAACATGTCGCCTCTTTGTCTAAGAACTACCCCCGTTTACCACAAACTC
>NC_090870.1:59731771-59739271 GCF_036669935.1 Montipora foliosa
GTAGTCAAGTATCATAGTTACTTTAATGGGTTACCACTAGTGTTTTTATCTCTCTATTCTATAGCAGCAATACACATTACTTAGGTTACGTGTAGATTGCTATATGAGCAGGGGCCATGTAGCTTGAACATTATCATTACTCTCCTAGGCTCTTCTTACCCTGCTCAGTTTGGTGTCTGTGAGAGCATGGGGCCATACAGTTATCTCTCTTTATTACTACAGTAAATTGTAATCTGTTTAGTCTGCAATGGTCAGGTTTTTTTATTGTTGCTTCTGCTTTATCATGCAAGTTTCATTATTATGCGTCTTTTGCTAAGGTGACTATACGAGCAGGGGTCATGTAGTGAAATTTTTGTTTCTTCTTTAGTGCCTTAGCCTTTTTCTTGTGTTGGCAAGGGTTTTGCTTTGGCCTCGGGTGGGGGACCCTTTCACTCGTCCCCTCACCTTTGCTGGGATCATGTCTTCTATACCTGGGTATTTCCTAGGTTACCATGCTGATTTTCAATAAACGGACTAGCCCATCAGGGCTTTGCCAAAATATCCCAAACAAATGTGGTATTATTTGTGTCCCAGAAAACGGAGCTCACCCAGAGCAATGCCTTGCCAAAAATATCAGTCAGACTGTATTGAGCATGAAGCATAATTTTGTTGTTGTTGTTGTTGAAAATGAGTTTTAAAGACAAAAAAAAGAGACTTGAAGCAAAGCTTTTTTGACTCTACATTTGCTGCTTGTGAGTGGATATCTGCTTTCTTCACGTGACTCAGAAACCACAAACCGGCTAGAGAAACTGAAAGAGCGTATGCCTTCTGTAGTATTTTATTTGCCGAAGTTTTTTACAAAACTAAAACGACTCAAACTCAATTGTTGTCTAGATATATAATAAGGATTGATTTAAATTTACATTCTATGACATGAGAATACGATCAAATCTATCAGCATCATTTTTTAACCTTATAACCATCACTCTCCGGTATGCATTCATTACATTCGTTTGAGGATTCGCAGGAACAATCCTGTAATTGGCATATCGAGTGCTTAAATTTATGGTTAGGTTCAGCTCGAAGGCCAATAAGATTTAAGCATCGGAGTGCCGCTTCCAAGTTCGGGCAAGATGATGCGTCCTTGGATGGGGAGCTTTTAACATTCGCGTTAATTCGGCGCCTTAGGTCAATTAATTGAAGTCCATTGGAGAAGCGTTGTTTAAGCCCTGAGTCCTCGACTTCTTCATTGTCTCCAGGTGCCTTGAAGCGTTTGCAATTCGACTTTGGAAAAGCGAGCAGAAAAAGAAGTGTCCATGCAAACGCGTGCATCTATTAATTGCACAAAATAATTAAAACATTTTTTAAGTAAGAGGAGATTCGGAAAAGAAAGAAAAAAGAAACAAAAACGGATAAAGAGAGGGTAATTTCTTAGCTGGTGACAAGCTATTCTCCAAGTCAAGTCAGTGAAACGGAGAAAACAGCTGTAAAATGTTACCTTGGAAACGTCTGGGCTTATTCTTGTTCAATCCTTCAGATCTGGACAGTCTCCAAAGATCAGTAGTATCAGTTGAACAAGAGTTGTTTCTAAACTATATCAGGAAAACGTTTGAATTTATATCTTCAGTAAACAGGAAGTTGCGGGCCAGTCTAGTTAATTTAAATATGATTCAAGGCTTTAAGTGACGCAGATGTCCGGTAATTTGACACTGCAGAAAACTTGGTTCCTCCTACATGAGCCTAAATTTAACGTTTTAATTAATCGGGTGGCGGGGGTAGAGGAGAGGGTTGCAATCAGTGTCATTATGACAAACATGGCAGGGGATTGGGTTAGGTATTAGTCATCAAGTCAATTTTTTCCCTTTTTTTCAGAGAAAACAGACTTATTATAAGTCTAATCGTGAAATTAAGTAGGTTGTGCGATTTCTCGCACCTGTTATGCTGTCATTGAGAAGACCAGGGGAAGGGGGGGGGAGGGGGCGTTACGAGCATGCGCGACATGCGAGTATACGCGAGGATATGTGTTTTTTTTCGTGGTGATTTGAATGTGAACTGAATACGAATTCGCTTTTCGGTATCATTTATTTCCTGTTAGCTTTTATTTGCGGCAGTACAGAGTTTAAACACTCCAATTCTGTTCATTCTGAATCTGTGGATGCGCCTTCTGTGTATCATCTCGATAACGTGACCAGTTGTGTTTGCAGAATGGAGAACATTCGCGGTGTCAGCAGCGACCTTTGTTTACTGATTCTGACACTATCCAAACCGATGACTTGAAGGATCAGCTTTGTTTTAGGTCAGCAGAGCCGTCAGTCTTGAAAATGCGAGTAATATGTGTTGAGCTATTTTCCCAGCTGAGTATGCTGCGAAATACTTCTTTTAATGTGGCGGAGGATAATGAACCCTGCATTGCATCTAGAGTTTACTACGTTTCAAATTTCACGCCGACAAAAAAGGAAAATTAGATTGCGATCCCTATGCAATTTTGAAGGGGAAAAAATGGACTTTTTAACGACTGCCATCGCGAAATCCCAGAAGGTATAAAGCTTCCTTTAAAAAATACGCTTGAATTTTTATTAAAGAATTTGTCTCGAATATTATGCCTCGTAATTGTTAAAAACGTGTTACGAATGAAGCAACCTTTCTATTTTAAGTTATTTTCCCTGTTTCAATGTTTTCTTAGCGGCTGTTATTCCTGTAATACTGATATCGATCTGTTTTCTGTTTGATTACAAAAAAAAAAAAAAAAGATTACTCAGTCTCACTCGGTCAACTGAAGCGATCATGTTCCAGGCTTGGCAGAACTGCAGAAAACAAAAGTTCTATGACGTCGGACCCTATTTTACTTGATGCCAACTCTGGCAAAGCCCCCATGATACAACAGCTGCATACAAACACTCAAGATACAAAGGCATTACTCTGTTTCCTCAAGGCCTCATGCAATGTGTTTTGGGGGCCTCTCTTCAGATATATAGAGGGAACGCAAGTTACTCGCCATGCTTAACTGACTTAAGTATACATAGTTTTTAATGCGAAGAGCATCTCAAACTCTATTTTTGGTAGGTAAAAAATTGGTTGTTTGTTGAAAGTAATTTCTTCATAGATTTCCCTATTTCACATTCATCGCTCGCGAGGCGGACAAAACGTTGACAAATTAGCTCAGGGGAGGACGTGAAACAGCAGGAGCGTCAGGCATGGAAACGTATTGATTGGTTCCATTATCGATGATGCTAGTTGTAATTAACTCATTTCATGGAGTCAAAGCCACCTTGTCATATAATTAAATAAAATTAAAAAGCGTCCAAATGTCATATCGTGGGGACCAACTAATTCCAAAGTGGACTTTATTTGAGCACGCATAAAAAGTTTCCGCCTCCCAAAGCGCCACTAAACAAGACTACCGCACAAATGCAAATAGCCTTTGATCAATATTTCTCATATCGAATTTTCCTGTAGCTTTTGGTTCTTAGAGGTTGCATGCACCTGTTATCATGGCAAATTTTCCTCTTCGCAACTGTCTGTTAGCCATCAACAATTTTTGTTGTTCCGCTCTGGCATGGTCTACTTTCCATAAATGCTTCCTTTGTAACTGAACAAGTGAAGATTTCTTGGTTTACCGACTAAAACGGATTTAACACGACCGGCGACAAGGATGAAATATTTGATCCTGGAATAAAAAAGACCTAGCATAGATCGTGTTTGTGGTATTTTTCTTAATATACAGGAAAACGATACCTTTCTTTTTATATTCACAGCACACCAAGTTACGACATTGTTATCTTTGTCACATTTGTATTACTTGCGATCCTTGTATACACCTTTTTGAATTAGAACCTTTTTCATAAGAATACCCAGGGTGAGATGGACCAAAAGTTTAACATACCCAGGCTAAGAGTCAGTTAAGATTGTCTTTGTTTGAGTTATTTTGCCAGTTTTGGAGAAAAAGGCAACGGAAATGTATTACTGAACACTGTTGGCGACCTAGACAATAACTCAAATACTTAAAGATGTTCATTAACATTAGCACAGGTGTCAAACTCAGGGTAGCGGTAACGTTTGAAGAACCAGGCATTTAAGTTGCCGGGAATTCTTCAGTTTAGCTGAACTTAGTCCAAACTCTAGTAAGAACGTCTTCAGGCTCAAATCGCAAAAAAAGATTAAAATAAAAAATAAAATGAATAATAATAATGATAATAATAATAACAAGAAAAAATAATAATAATCACGTTCAGCCTTTAGACGTTCTAATAAAAAAAAAAGTGTATCCCAACTTTCGTTTCGATTTAAAATAAGTGAATTCAGAGATATTGTTTCAGAAGCCTGGGAATATCTTTGGTGTAAGAAGGAAAAGGAAGCTTGAACCGGAAGACTTTTTGTGCCTGAATTACAATCGTCACACGCGAACCTCAAAATTAAGATAATACGAAACTCAGTGAAGTAACTTTAAATAGTAGTGGCCTCGAGCCACTTAAAGTAAGTATCCCTGGTCATCAAGTCGTTTGTTTCAAATCTATGGTTAATTTCCACGCTCTTTAGCTTGTTTGAAATAAATGGACAAATTACGATTAAGGGGACGCGGAAGGGTTCTCATGATCAGCTGAGTAACACACGCAGTATGAAAGCTAATTGCGTCAGGTGATCAATCATAACAGGTGACGTAAAATAGAAATGTAACCTGAAACCGGAAAACCGGAAATAAATTTGTTGTCGCGCGATGCTGAAAAATATACCGTAACTTAACTCGGTGACCTAAAGCGTCTTCCAAACTAAAATCTGGCATTCCAATTTGGGAAAGTTCAAACTAAATACTAAGAATCACCTAAAAAATGGCTGGTTTTTCAGTGTAAAATGGAAACCTGTCTCGGAGAACAGATTTTGAAGTTACATCGGAAATGAGTGTAAAATCGGCTGAAAATTGAAATGAACTTGGCACTTCCACGGAAACTCATAATCACCATCTTATTCCAAAGAAGGCTTTCAAAAAATTCATCCTTGAACTTCATTCTAATGTCTGAGCACCGCATAATAACCCAAATGATCTTCTCCCAATTTTTTGTCTAGGGAGGTTCCCCCAAAGAAAACAGGAGAGGATTCAGGATTTATGATCCCCCACAAAAAACACAGGAGAGGATAAAGAATCTCTGATCAAAGGACACGGGAAAGGATTTAGAAGTTAGTTCTGATCCCCCAACACATTGTCCCTATTTTTTGTTTTTTTTTTGTTAACGGAGTTAGCGTTTTGTGAGGCAAATCAGCGACTATGCTTGAACAGTGATCTTTGGAAGTGCCGTCAAATACCTCGAAGGAGAGATCATGACTGCTTGGGGATTTTCCATGCCAGAGAATTCAATTTGAATGAGGGACTCTTAGCATCCGTTAAAACACGTAAATTGTTATCGCGTTCCTGTTTCACAGTCAGTCGTAAGACAACACACGAAGAGCGAAATTTGAATACCATTCAATGTATCGCACGCGTTGTGTAACCGATCTCTCAGGTTTAATTGTAGTCACTGAGCGTAATCCGGATGAAAACAGTTTGAACGGTAACATTTAATTAACGATACACTTTCCACCGCCGGAATGAACCGAAAGCGTGAATACATTCTGCCTATAAGGTTAGTGCGATATTAACGACGCAAAGTAACGTTGTAAACTACAGACTCAAGGAGGACATATATCAACGATAAACTTGGGAGTATTTAGATTCAGTTATGGCAAAGCAAACGTTCTGAAAAAGAACGATGCTCTGAACAGTTGTCACAACCATGAATTATATCGATTTTTGTTGCGAGTGACAACCAATGTACAGTCCGACAAAAAGATGATCTAGGCCACAGGTACCCCAAGCTCACAACGCGATTTTGCAATGCAAACTATTATGTATTAAGAGAGTTTAGTAGTGAAAAGAGTTAAAAATTAATTTAAATTTTAAAAAAATGTCTTTTTCTTGCAGTAAACTATCCAAGTGAAGCTATGATCCTCGCAGTTGTGAACGCAAATTTTGCAATTGCGTAGACAAGCCTGAAAAATTCAGGACTTCAACGGGGTTTGAGCCCGTGACCTCGCGATATCGGTGCGACGCTCTAACCAACCGAATTATGAAGCCACTGACGTCAGGAGCTGGTCATTTGTGGGTTCTAATGTTCCCGTGAGGAATGAATCAACGATGAAATGATATATAAAATGTTCATATATGAACTGCGGATATGAACTCAAGTGACGCTATGATCCTCGCAGTTGTGAACGCAATTTTTGCAATTGCGTTTCCGCCTCCCAAAGTCGGGACTTAACAAGTCTACCGCACAAATGCAAATAGCCTTTGAATATATTTCTCATATCGAATTTCCCTGTACCTTTTGGTTCTTAGGTTTAAGTCGAGGTTGCATGCACCTGTGATCATAGCAAATTTTCCTCTTCGCCTAAATTCAGAAACTAGTCGCCAACTGCCTGTTAGCCATCAACAATTTTTGTTGTTCCGCTCTGGCATGGTCTACTTTCCATAAATGCTTCCATTGTAACTGAACAAGTGAAGATTTCTTGGCACTAAAACGGATTTAACACGACGGGCGACAAGGATGAAATATTTGAGCCTGGAATAAAGAAGACCGAACAAATATTGTGTTAGTGGTATTTTTCTTAATTTACAGGAAAACGATACCTTTCTTTTTAATATTCACAGCACACCAAGGGTGCGTTCGATTGACCGTATTCCGGTATCGGAATACATGGAATATAAGTTAGAAAGACTTCATTTTTACGGATATTCACAATAAAATTGCCAAACACCTGCTAAAATGCTATTTTAAACATATTTTTATTGTCCTTGCTGCTTCGAAACGTGCCAAAAATACCGTTTTAATCATCAATCGACGTATTCTTATTCCGGAATAGGGTCAATCGAACGCGCCCCAAGTTACGACATTGTTATCTTTCCCACGCTTGTATTACTTGCCATCCTTATATACACCTTTTTAAATTAGAGGCTTTTTCATAAGAATACCCAGGGTGAGATGGACCAAAATTTTAACATACCCAGGCTAAGAGTCAGTTAAGATTGTCTTTGTTTGAGTTATTTTGCCGGTTTTGGAGAAAAAGGCAACGGAAATGTATTACTGAACACCGTTGGCGACCTAGACAATAACTCAAATACTTAAAGATGTTCATTAACATTAGCACAGGTATCGAACTCAGGGTAGCGGTAACGTTTGAAGAACCAGGCATTTAAGTTGCCGGGAATTCTTCAGTTTAGCTGAACTTAGTTCAAACTCTAGTAAGAACGTCTTTAGGCTAAAATCGCAAAATAATAATAATAATAATAATAATAATAATAATAATAATAATGATAATAATAATGACGTTCAGATCGGTCTTTAGACGTTCTAATAAAAAAAAGTGTACCCCAACTTTCGTTTCGATTTCAGAGATATTGTTTCAGAAGCCTGGGAATATCTTTGGTGTAAGAAAGAAAAGGAAGCTTGAACCGGAAGACTTTTTGTGGCTTAATTACAATCGTCACAAGCG
>NC_090870.1:59744271-59749271 GCF_036669935.1 Montipora foliosa
ATGTGAGATATATAGCTGAAGTTTTGAAAACAAGGTCAAACTTGGCTGCAAAATCCAAAGTGCAACTGCTGCCAAAGGCAGCAGTTGCACTGACGGTGAGCTTTAAATTCCTAGGGGGGGCTGCGTCATGGCTTGTCGCATGCAAGTCTAACAAGTGTGAGGTGTTAGTCCATAGCCAAAACAACTCACTAGACCTCTCTATGGGAGGGTGAGAAAAGTAAATGATGACCTATAGGGTCTGAAAAACAGTTAAAGATATCCAATGCTAAAACAAGATGTCTGATTTATGTGAGATATATAGCTGAAGTTTTGAAAACAAGGTCAAACTTGACTGCAAAATCCAAAGTGCAACTGCTGCCTTTGGCAGCAGTTGCACTGACGGTGAGCTTTAAATTCCTAGGGGGGGCTGCGTCATGGCTTGTCGCATGCAAGTCTAACAAGTGTGAGGTGTTAGTCCATAGCCAAAACAACTCACTAGACCTCTCTATGGGAGGGTGAGGAAAGTAAATGATGACCTATAGGGTCTGAAAAACAGTTAAAGATATCCAATGCTAAAACAAGATGTCTGATTTATGTGAGATATATAGCTGAAGTTTTGAAAACAAGGTCAAACTTGGCTGCAAAATCCAAAGTGCAACTGCTGCCTTTGGCAGCAGTTGCACTGACGGTGAGCTTTAAATTCCTAGGGGGGGCTGCGTCATGGCTTGTCGCATGCAAGTCTAACAAGTGTGAGGTGTTAGTCCATAGCCAAAACAACTCACTAGACCTCTCTATGGGAGGGTGAGGAAAGTAAATGATGACCTATAGGGTCTGAAAAACAGTTAAAGATATCCAATGCTAAAGCAAGATGTCTGATTTATGTGAGATATATAGCTGAAGTTTTGAAAACAAGGTCAAACTTGGCTGCAAAATCCAAAGTGCAACTGCTGCCAAAGGCAGCAGTTGCACTGACGGTGAGCTTTAAATTCCTAGGGGGGGATGCGTCATGGCTTGTCGCATGCAAGTCTAACAAGTGTGAGGTGTTAGTCCATAGCCAAAACAACTCACTAGACCTCTCTATGGGAGGGTGAGGAAAGTAAATGATGACCTATAGGGTCTGAAAAACAGTAACTAAGAGGTTTTTTTTATTGAAAGTAGTTGTTACTTATCATTATTTTTCTTTGCAGGGCTTGATATAGGAAGATCACTGGATACAACATAGGAAAATGCTAATTGTTTTTATTGGGTCTTTGATGAGATTGTCGCTTGATTTTCTTCTGGTTAGCTGTTAATTGAGTTTAAAATACTTCCGTGAACATATTAGAGACCTACTCAAGGTTCACGGTGGAATAGAATCTCCGAAGCTTGACTATATTATTGTCACATACATTGTGCATTAAAACAGCAACATGATGTTTTCTTTGAATAAAGTTTCCAATCGTAATGATATTTTCGTGTTGGTTTCCTTGTTTGTTTGTTTTTTTGCTTTTTTGTCTTGAGCACGCGATCTCCGTCAATACACCTGAGAACAAAGGTTCAATTTCTGCTTCTCACGAAATTAAATAAGGAAAGGGTTGTGTTCTATTTATTCTTTGGCCCTGCATTGTTGAATGTTCAATCAACAAGTATTTGTCACAATCATTAAAGAAAACGACCGAGAAAAGTAATATATGGTCATATATAGCTTTAGGCAAGCTTGCAAGGAGAGCTCCCGGGTTGTTTATTCTTACTTCCCTTACTGAAACAAAGAATTGAAGGAATACAACAATTTTCATTCTTTTTTTTTTGTTTTTTGTTTAGCCTTGATTAAAAGCGATCAAATAAAGAAAACCAAACAAAACAATCTAAAAGGAATTAAAATAAGAAGAGGTGGAAAATTAATAAAACTCCCCTAACATACACCTTGCGAGCATTTAGTTTCGCCTACGCTTCCCGAGAGAAAGCACCGCGAGCAACCCTTTGTTTCTTTTGGTGAGCCGCCATCCGGTGCCAAGGAGAAATAAATTAAATTTGAAAGTCCCGAGATAAAATAAAAACAATGCTTATGCAAAATGTTGGGGGACAAACAAAGAATATCTCTTGGGAGGCGTACGAAAAACCGGACTTCTCGCAGGCCAGGGTACCTCACATAAGATGTTAACCTGATTACTTAACAATTATTCCATGGGCGCGCATTGGATACGATATTTGGAAGTACGAAATACGAGCGAAAAAAGGGAGAAAATCCTAGCGAAATCGAAAAAAAAATTGATGAAGGTGCGATGTTGTGAAATACCTTGGTGGTCAGACAGACGCAGGCTCATCACAAAAACATTCCTTACCTTTCCGTGTACTTCTAAACGTCGGAATTAAAGCAAACTTTCCAGTTCGTGCTCCGGCGAAAGAAGAAATAGCTTTGCAACGCACAGCGCAATCATTTGCCATATAGGGTCAAACTAACGTATATGAGCTGATAACCTAGATTGAGTGAACCAATCAGAGCATGAGAAATTCATTAACCGAGGTTGAGAATTTAATTTAAAAAGTTAACCTGGCTTGAATCTGTGATCGAATTGAAAACCAGTACCTAGTCAGCAGTCACGAAAAATACAGCTGACTTCAATGACCTCTAAAATTGGTCACGTGGTGCTGGTCAGCGGATACCTTCTTTTGACAGGTGTCAATTGACATAACATGGATGTCCAATATCAAAGATTAACGCTGTAAACGGTCCTTAAGGGTATTTATTATTATTGTTATTATTATTATTATTATTATTATTATTATTATTATTAGCAGTAGTAGTTGTATTATTACAAGGAAAATTGCCGGAACACTCCCGTCCCTAAAAGCTTTCTTGCCTACACACCTCCACCCCGACAGTCCGTATGGGCAGGCGAACGTTGACGTCACAACCAACATCTTTCGCATCCATAGATTTCCCAGAAAATCTTACCCATGGTGCTCCGCTAACATTATGCAATAGACCATTTTCGAATTTTCACGGCTGGACTGGATCTACCATGAAATGGAGGCTAATGCGGGCAAAACTTTTCGAATGCAAATTAATTTGCCCGCATTAGCCTACATTTCATGCTAGATCCAGTCCAATCGTTAGAATACGGAACTGGCCTATTATCCTAAACGTTGTTGAACCAACAAATATTAACAGCGGAATCAATTCTTTTATTTTGTCATTGTATAATATATAGATTTAACCAAGCCTAAAAGCGGAGCTCCCGTTTCTAACCCCAGGGAGCAATATAGTGTATATGGTAATAAATATGCTTTTGTGTAAAGTACAAAATTAATCGTTGTTAGTGTATGCGGCTTACAGTGATCAAACACTCTTTGGCTGGCAGCAGAAAAGAAACAACCCTTGCAAACAATAACCAACAGTTTCAATCAACAACTAAACGGAAATTACATGCACAGTAATCTCTTTCACAACATTTTCCGTTTGACTGATAATCTTTACACCCTCTCTCTTCAGTTTATTTAGAACAACAGTAAAAATTACTAATTAAAAAGTCAAGCTAAAGCTCCGGTGGTAATTGGCTTACTCGACTGCAATCTCACAGACAAGCAAAGCAGCTCACGACTAGACATCCAGTTCACATAAATGCCTGTGAATCGAAAGGTGTTTATTCACTGAGGACAGTGGCCAGTCAGCTCCAAAATAAGCATTCGTAACCGGCCACAAAAACGCGAGACAAACGATTGTTATAACTCAATCGTTGTTGAAGATTTTGCCGAAAATCGCAGGTTCGAGCTCATCAAACACTTATCTGACTAAAAAGACCCTAACCTATTCCAGGCATTAACTGATTAGAGTGTAATTTGAAGTACTGGTTCCTATCCCATATGAACCATGTGAGCGTTAGCCCTACTAATGGAAATGTAGGGGCCCACACAAGGACAGAGAAGAACTCTGACCAGGGTGGGAATTGAACCCACAACCTTCGGGTTAAATAACCGCTGCTCTACCGACTCAGCTACAAGGTCAGACGGGAGCAAGCCGTGGGAACTGAACTCAAGATCTTAAAGTCACGGCAATGAACATGTACAAGTACAAGGAAGGGTTACCTTTTTGCAGACGTTGGCCGTGTAGCACTTATATTTCAACAGACTTAACTGATTAGAGTGTAATTTGAAGTGCTAGTTTTCTACCCTATATGAACCATGAGAGCGTCCAAACATTGCTTACAAGTGCATTCGTTGAAGATAATGGGGGATAATGATGACAAGAAAACTCGCCAATGATGTCTGCTGTAGGCTTGAATAGAGAAGTGGTGTGTGATTGTATGCCAGAATCTCCGTGAACACAGAATTCCAAACGCTTCCAGGCTTTTTTCGGTTTTTTTTTTTTTAGAGAGTTTTACAAAATATGTGGGGCAGCGAGGCATGCATTAAGAAGGAAACGACGCTCGCAGTTGTGAATCGCTCCCCTCGCTCATGAATTCATGAGTAACGTTGTTCTATGTATTCTTAGTTAAATTTTGTCCATCATTCACGTAAATTTGAGTTGTAAGTTAACGAACATATATCTTTCGTAACATTCCGATAGCATCTTGTAACATACAAGATACATAAGGAGCTTAAAATATGGAATTGTTGTCCTAAACACTGTGAGACCCCTTAAGGGGACGAGAATCATCTCCATTAGTTTTAAGGCCAGCCCCTGCCATGGCTATGAACTAACTAAAGTGACCGGATCTTTGTCCCATGATCGCTCAAAGCTAAGGGTTCGCGTCCTGATCAAGCTTGAAGTTCTTCGGGATTATTAAAATTGTTTTAGTTTTTATGTCCGAAGCGATGTTCCTACTCTATAATAAGGACTCAACAAGACCGATTTTCAGAATTAGGGTGCCGATTTTAGAGATTGTGACTCAGCAAATTTTTTTTTTTTTTGGCATCTCGAACATTTTAAATAAATTTGCATTTCGGTAGCGAAGATTAAAAACCCGTAATTGATTTTGAGCGATCGTCGATAAAATATAAATATCTTTCTCTTTTTTACTTTATCGACGTTCGCGTGAAAT
>NC_090870.1:59754271-59759271 GCF_036669935.1 Montipora foliosa
TGGTAAAGACGATTTGGACGCGTATTTGCAGAGGTTCGAGAGATTTGCCGAGACAGCTAAGTGGAAAAGAGATGGATGGGCATCGAAGCTCAGTGCTCTGTTGTCTGGACGGGCACTAGAAGTGTATTCACGTCTATCGGAGGACGCAGCTAAGGATTATGACAAGGTAAAGATTGCGTTAATGAAGAGATATGACCTTACCGAAGACGGCTATCGTCGAAAATTTAGGGCATCCAAACCAGAAGTTGACGAAAGTCCGGAGCAGTTTATTGTGCGACTGGACAGATACCTGTTACGGTGGCTAGAGCTTTCGGATACTGCGCGAAGCTTTGATGGTCTTAAGGACTTGATCGTGAAAGAACAATTTATTGACTCTTGCCCTAAGGATTTGGCAATTCACCTGCGAGAAAGGGCACCTGAAACTCTAGCAAAGATTGCGAAGATCGCTGACCAGTACTTGGAGGCTCATGGTAAACATTTGTTCAGCTCAGCGAGCAGAAAGCCAACAGTGCAGCCTGAGAGGGAAGAGGCGAAGAACATGCAGATTAATCCACCAGCTCTGCATTGCTTTAAGTGCAACACCCGAGGTCATAAAGCCGTCAACTGCCCAACCCTAACAAGAAAGTGTTTCCTATGTGGTAAGCAAGGTCATGAAGCTAGAAACTGTCGATCAGGTGGACGCAGATCAGGAGGACAAAGTAAGGATGGTAACCCTGTGCAGCGTGGTCAAGTGAGTGCCAGTTGTTTAGTTCAGCCACCTGAGGATAAACCTACGGATGAAGAAGTTAAGGCCTGTATTAAAGATGATAAGCTGCTGTTAGCCTGTGGTAAGAAGATTCCATTGTTGAGTAGTGCTTGTGTTGAACCGTTGACTGGAGTGAGAAGTAAAATGCCTGTCGTGAAAGGTAGAGTTGGAGAGACGCCCGTTGATGTCCTGAGAGATACTGGTTGTAGTGGAATTGTAGTAAAGAAGGACCTTGTGCCTGAGGATCAGTTTACTGGCGAATTTAATGTTATGCTACTCATTGACAATACGGCAAAGAAAGTTCCCATCGCAAAGATTGATGTTGATACACCTTATCTCAAGGGCCAAGTGGAAGCGCAGTGTCTTCCCGATGCTGTTTATGATTTAATTATTGGTAATGTACCAGGCGCAAGAGCCGCTGACGACCCAGACCCATGCTGGCAAGTTTCTGTACAAGAAGCTTGTGCTGTAACCACGAGAAGTCAAGCTAAGAAAGCTGGAGAACATATTCCGTTGAAGGTACCAGATACTAAAGAAAGCCCTGTAGTTGATAAAGAAAAGCTCAAGCAAATGCAGCGCGACGACGACAGCCTACAGAAATTTTGGGAGAAAGATGACGTAGTTGTGAGAGGCCAGGCTGAGACTTCATTCGAAGTGAAAGGTGGAGTTCTGTACCGCGTCTACAAGCACCCTTATGTGAACGGAGGTAAACCCCTGAAGCAGGTTATGGTTCCTGTGCAGCTGAGAAGTCGAATAATGGAACTAGCTCACGGATCGATCATGGGAGGTCATATGGGAATAAAGAAAACGACTGATAAGATTCAAAGCGCGTTCTATTGGCCAGGCATTCAAGGGGACGTGACTCGTTATTGCAAGTCCTGCGATGTATGTCAGAAGACAGTTAACAAGGGTTCCGTACCGAAGGTTCCCCTAGAGAAGATGCCATTAATTGACAAGCCATTTAAGAGAGTAGCAATCGACCTGGTTGGACCTATTGTTCCCCCGAGTGAGGACGGTCATAGATATATATTGACATTGGTCGACTTTGCAACTCGTTATCCTGAAGCCGTTCCGCTGAAGAACATCGATACTGAGACTGTGGCAGAAGCGTTGGTGGATATCTTTAGTCGTTTGGGAGTGCCTGAAGAGATCTTAAGCGACCTTGGTACCCAGTTCGTCTCTGAGTGTATGAAGGAAGTGACGCGGCTTTTGAGCATTAAACAGCTCACCACGACTCCTTATCATCCTATGTGTAATGGCCTGACGGAAAAGTTTAATGGAACAATGAAGAGCATGTTGAAGAGACTGTGCAGTGAACAGCCAAGACACTGGCATCGCTATATTAACCCGTTGCTGTTTGCATATCGTGAAGTTCCTCAAGAGTCTACTGGTTTTTCGCCGTTTGAGTTGCTGTATGGAAGAGCTGTCAGAGGACCGATGTTTATTCTCAAAGAGCTTTGGACGAAAGAGCTGGAGGAGCCTGAAGTAAAGAACAGCTATCAGTATGTGTTTGAGCTACGCGAGAAGCTTGAAGATACCCTCAAACTGGCGCACACCGAGCTTCAGAAATCCCAGAACAAAGGCAAGCATTATTACGACCGGAAGACTAAAGTCAGGAAGTTTGTACCTGGAGATAAAGTGTTAGTGCTGCTACCGACCGACCACAACAAGCTCCTAATGCAGTGGAAAGGTCCATTTGAGGTTAGTGCTGTAGTTGGTCTCAATGATTATAGAGTGAGAGTCAAAGGAAAAGAGAGAGTTTACCATGCTAATCTACTGAAGAAGTATTTTGAGCGAGAGGATTCCGTTTCCGTTGGAGCAGTTGCTGTTGAAATAAACGCTAACATTTGTAAGAACGAACATGTTGAGAGTGAAGTAGAAGAAGTTGACCTAGTGGATAGTATTGATTTTCTGGAAATTGGTGGTTATGTCGCGAAAGAGCCAGTCAATGATGTGACCATAGGAGATAACCTTTCTCATGAGCAAAGAGCAGAGTTCATGGACCTTGCAAATGAGTTTCAAAGCCTGTTCACAGAAGCCCCAGGCACAACAAGTTTGGCTCAGCATCATATCAAGCTTACATCCGACCAACCAGTTAGATCAAGACCATACCCGGTACCGTATAGCTTAAGAGAATCGCTGAAGAAGGATATTACAGACATGATTAAGATGGGAGTCATAAGAGAATCAAGTTCGCCGTATGCTTCGCCTGTTGTAGTTGTTAAAAAAAAAGACAACTCAAATCGTGTGTGCGTGGACTATCGTAAACTGAACAAGTTAACCGTGTTTGATCCTGAGCCTATGCCAACTGCTGAGCATTTGTTCCAGAAGTTGAGTGGTGACAAGTATTTTACCAGAATTGATCTGAGCAAGGGCTACTGGCAAATTTCTATCCCTGAGGAGGATATACCGAAGACCGCTTTTGTGACGCCTGACGGATCGTATGAATTCCTGAAGATGCCGTTTGGTATGATCAACTCTGCAGCGACCTTAAAGAGAGCAATGAAGAAGCTATTGTGTGGACTGGACAACGTTGAATTTTATTGGGATGACATTTTGGTTCACACCCGTACGTGGGAAGAGCACATCAAGGTACTTCGAGAGTTGTTTAGAAGATTATTAGCTGCTGGAATGACCATAAGACCGACTAAATGTCTCTTTGGAGTCAACACCGTTGATTTTCTTGGTCATCGTTTGGAGGAAGGGTTAATTGGTCTTCATGAAGACAACGTGACGAAGATTAGAGATGCTCCAAGACCAACTACTAAGAAGCAGATAAGATCGTTCATGGGTTTGGCTGGATATTACAGAGATTTTATCCCTAACTTCGCAGCATTAGCAGCCCCGCTGTCAGACCTCACGCGTAAAGGCCAACCTAACAAAGTTGAATGGGGTGAGGCACAGGAGAAAGCCTATCAGAGTATCAAGGCCCTCCTAACAAAGGAACCAGTCCTTCGACTACCAGATTCAAGGAAAACCTACTTTCTGCAGACTGATGCTTCCAACAGTGGTATTGGCGCTGTATTAATGCAGAAACATGATGGCAAGCTATTCCCCGTTTGCTACGCAAGTAAGAAATTGTCAAGTGCGGAGCGTAATTATTCGACCATCGAGAAAGAGTGTTTAGCCATTGTGTGGGGATTCAAAAGGTTTCATCTTTATCTGTATGGAGTTCCCTTTGTGCTACAAACAGATCACGAGCCACTGAAGTACATGAACAGTGCGAAGTTTGCTAATGGACGCCTAATGCGTTGGGCAATGTTCCTTCAGAGTTACAACTTCAGAGTTGAGGCTATCAAGGGATCTGAGAATGTAGGAGCCGATTATCTAAGCAGAGTAGAAGAATAACTTAAGAGACACTGGACTGCCTCCTCAGTTGGTACTATCTAACTAATTTTTCGTTGTTAGTAGAAATTTAGGAAATTTCTTCTCAAGAGGGGGTTATGTTACGAAAAATAGTATTGCGTGACAAGCGTTACTGTCTAGAAGCTTCGCGAGAGTTCGTAGTTTGTTTATATTTAGGTTTGTACGTAAGCGTTTCTAAATCGGTGTGTTTTGTAATCTTTCTATAATTAGAGTGATTACTATTTTAGAAAGTTCTAGAAGTTTATTGTCAGAGTATATAAGTAGACCAGTACAAGCGGAGTGTTTTTCTAACTAGTTTTTCACAATCGAAGAGAGTTGGCGTTGGTCGTGTTTATTCAAGTGTGACAGAAGCTGTGTGCATTCAAGTTGGCGGAGGCCGTGTAAGTTTGTCAAGTACGTGTTGTTCAGAGTTTTAATTCGTGGAAACTACGTTCATTTTGGAATAAATCTTCTTGTTGTTGTTCCGACAACCCTGCGTTCAGATTAGTCTGCAAACTACCTTTCCTCAAAACACACGAACTCGTAACACTGAGGAAGGAGCATAAAATTGAAATCAGGGTGTTTTCAGCGGTTCTCTGGCGTATTTTTGATCGTAAAATTATAGTTATTGGATCGCTATGGTTGGGGTCGGGTACTGTAGTAGGTTATTTACCGGGCAGTTTTTTTGTGCGAGAAATCGAAAATACAATTTGGTCTAATTGCCTTTCTTTCAGTTATTTGATCATGTCTGTAAAATAATTAGAGTATTGAAATAAAATAAAGGGTTTTGAGTTTTGATCTCTCGAAATGATGGAGGTCGGACTTGCTATAGTGTATTTTGGACTTCTAGTTCATTGCAGGCCTTTTTTTGTAGAGTTTTATTTACTTATTTGCGTAGTTTCTATTCGTC
>NC_090870.1:59766771-59769271 GCF_036669935.1 Montipora foliosa
CAATGTTCGAGTGAAGTCCAGTAACCTTGAAGCAATGCACTTTTATTGCTGGATAATTCCTCTGGGGCGGGCGTGGCTTGGTAAATCTTCACTTAGCAATTGCAAGAAAACCAGTTTTTAAAAACTCTAAACCCTCAATTGCTTTTGTGGATTTTCTTTTTAAAAATATTTTTTTATAAAAAGACGCTTCCTTGGCACGTTGCAATTTTACCATGAATGAAACACGCATTAGTAAAATAAAGAATGTGACTGAAAAATTCTCATAACAGCGTGTGAAATTCTAGAACAAAAAACGATAAAATTCTTTGAACGCTGCGAAAATGTTTTATGGGATATCGAAACTTTCCTTAATTTATTTAAAACGACAGTGTCTTTCTTTTGTGCCTTTCTTTCTGTTTGCCAAACCACTGTAATTTTGCAGGTGCCATGTGCTAACTGAATTTTGCGAATAACAAGTTTTTTTGTCTCGTAACACTGCGTGACAAGAGTGCGATGAATTACTTATCCGCCTGTACTCCATTTTGTTCGTGGAGTTCTCCTGGGGCATATTGCTAATTCAAATTGCCAAGAATGGGTGTTCGTGTTTGCCACGTTTTGTTTCAAGACATAATAACGGAAGGCGGGAGGCAAAATGGGCTGGAAAGTGCGCCTGGTTGAGCAAAGATGAAAAGAATGTGTCATCCCTTTGGGTTCGTTCGGCCATGACCAAAACGATCGTCTCTCTCCATTGTGTCATTAAGCCAATTTTACGAAAGAACAACGGTTCACCCGTAACTTTATGTCACTTAAGGATGACAAACGCTACGTCTGCGAGTTTCCATATTTCCCTTAAGGTTTTATGACCTTTTATGTGATATTTATCCGGTTGGCACGAAAAGGGCGGGAAATCAACCAAATCTAAGACGAGAGAAGAGTTGAAATAGCAACAAAGACGCTTGTCGTGTGTAGCCCTGAAGGTAAGAATTTCGCTATTTATTTAAACTAAGCTTACGATCTAAGCAGATTTACAACATTTACTCTGTTTAAATGTAATATCTATCATTTTCTTCAAATGTACAGTCAGATTTTTTTGACCGCACTTCTGTATACTGTACATGTACTGTATTTTACACGAATGCACTTTCATATTGACATAATTTCACGACTTGGAAGCTCCGTCAGAATCGATGCGGTTCGGAAGTGTTTCCACGGAACGTTTTTCGCCAGAAAATCCAGGTCGTGATGTTACAAGAGAGCGCTGCATTACCCGCTAAATTCACCATTTTGAATCGAACAATACAAATTCTCGCGCCAAAGTAGTAACCGTATTCAAATCGATACGGTTTCGAACTTCACATGACAGACGAAACCTTCACCTTTTGAAAAATCTCCACTTTTGGCAGCGTTTTCAAATCGACCTGGTTTCAGTAACAGTCCCGATCTGTGTAGTGTAAACAGAAGGAGTAACCACATCAAAAACCGATGCGGCTACAAATCAAACCCCGTTCATGTAAACGCTGCCTAAGTAGTACGGAGCTTGAGAAATTGCGTTTTTCAGACGCGGACACAAACAAAAAGCTAGCGGTTTTCCCCTTTAACTCGTCTTCAGACAACAACATGATGCAATAAACTCAGACAAATAAACTCAGTGTCTGGAAGAAAAATTTAAAAACATATATTTAAAAATATAAGATAAGAGAAACATTTTAGCCCATCCTTGAAGAATCTTTTGGATTTATGTGACATAATTCACTTAAGGAAATGACAAACTCAGAGTGGGAGCATACATGTATATAGGCAAGAGAGAGAATTGCCCAATGTTAACACAAGTTGTTGCATTTATGTGAGATAATTAATTTGAGGAAATGCATGCACTTTGGTTGGACAAATAACATCAAGTAAAATTTGGTAGCATAGGCAACAGAAATATGAGCATTGTTTAATAATTTCTTGAATTTATGTGAGACAATTGATTTCAGTTAAAGATATATCCAATGCTAAAACAAGATGTCTGATTTATGTGACATAATTGATTTGAGGAAATGCCAGCACTTTGGTTTGACAAATAATGTCAGTGTTTGGAAGTAAAATTTGGCAGCATAGGCAACAGAAATATGAGCATTGTTTAATAATTTCTTGCATTTATGTGAGAAAATTGATTTCAGTTAAAAATATATCCAATGCTAAAACAAGATGTCTGATTTATGTGAGAGGCAGCAGTTGCACTGACGGTGAGCTTTAAATTCCTAGGGGGGGCTGCGTCATGGCTTGTCGCATGCAAGTCTAACAAGTGTGAGGTGTTAGTCCATAGCCAAAACAACTCACTAGACCTCTCTATGGGAGGGTGAGAAAAGTAAATGATGACCTATAGAGTCTGAAAAACAGTTAAAGATATCCAATGCTAAAACAAGATGTCTGATTTATGTGAGATATATAGCTGAAGTTTTGAAAACAAGGTCAAACTTGGCTGCAAAATCCAAACTGCAACTGTCAGTTGCACTGACGGTGAGCTTTAAATTCC
>NC_090870.1:59774271-59791771 GCF_036669935.1 Montipora foliosa
GTGAAAAATAGGAATATATTAGTTAAATGAAAAGCGTTCGTTAATACCGTGAGGATTAAGGGTGCCGATTTGAAAGATGAATTTTTGTTCCAGATTCTTGCGGCTTTCCGTCGTACCTAGATGTAGGGAAAGGCCGCAGATAGCCATGTGTTTTTTTGGAGTGGTTAGGCAGATTAAAATGGCGAGCGACTGGCTTAGATGCATCCTTGGCTTAGATGCATCCTAAAACCTAAAGGCCTGACGAAATCCAAGAAAAGGGCCTTAGAACGGTTGATCATCTAGGAACGTACTCTATGGGAAAGGAAACTAATTATAACAAATTCCGTTTTTTGAATGAAATTCCTTCCTTTTATTTAAGCCGTGGGGTGCTAGAGAGAACAGCTGAGCACTCCAATAAGCCTCTTTTGTAATTAAAAGGCTACCGATGTCTTCAGAGTTGCATGAGGCCTGCACCTGATCAATACATTGAAATGAAAAATCATCTAGGGTATGTGGGATTTTGTTAAAATGCACTGCTACTTCGCAAGTTGGTTTGTTTGTGAGAATAGCAGACTTGTGATTACGGAACATAATTCTAAAATCAGTGGTGGTTGATCCCACATATTGCAAGCGACATTTCTTGCAAGAGGCTAAATAAATAACGTTTTTAGAATCGCATGAAAGACTGGAATGAATGGTGTATTTTTCTTTTCCGTCTTAAAACTAAGGAAAGATTTAGATTCCACAAAGAAATTCTTACATATATATATATATACACCCGTTTACAAAAACGTTGCAATTTCAAAGTATATATGATGTATATATGTCTTTTGTTTTCTCGTCAAAAAGGTGTTGACAGGAAAAATAATATGGGGCCATTTTTACAAAAGGAAAGAACAATAGCTGCTGTCAAACCTTTTGTAGGGTTCGAAATAATTAATGTCCATAAAACAAAAGAAGAAAGCGAACATAACAGTACCTAATTAGCAAGGCCTAATCGGACTAACAATGGTTCTTCTGTCCTCCGCAATTTTAGTCCGGTTTAGGAAAGTCTACCCCAAAACACGTATTGTTTGCGATTGCTTGTCATGCCGACAAAGCCACGAACTATTGTCATCCTCCGGATGCAATAGCGAGGAAGCACGAGTAGCACTTTACTCATGGTTTTGCTTATAATAGCCCTTTTCACGGTTAGTTTTTCTCATTTGCATTACAATGTAATCTAACGTGGGAGGGAGGCAATTTCGGGTTGAAACTACAAAATAGCCCAAAATTGCCTCACATACATGCCAGATTACATTGTAATGCAAATGAGAAAAACTAACCGTGAAAAGGGCTATTCTGCTCGATTTCGGCCTTGCTGGCATGAGCCCCGTGCGATGGTGAATCATTCAAGGTTTAAATGACTTAAATGCGTCATAAATTTTGGTTGGTTCGGGGATGTTTTGTTTTGCGGATTTATAGACCACACACATCTTTGTGATGGCTACCCGTAAATTATTAGTTCGGGTAATGAACGACCCCAACAATAAGAGAACTTTTAAAAAATTCAGGATTGAAGAGTTCCCGGAGATGGATGTACAGAGTACCACGCGAATGCTTGTTGATATGTATGGAGAACACCTTGGTTTCAGTGAGGCAGAAAGGGCTGAAATTGGTCATATCGGCTATTCAAACAAAAAATTTAAAATTACATCAAATGATGACCTTCAGAGGGCTTTCGAAAGTGGCGAACTGCACAAGAATCAGCAAGCAGTCTTCTATATATGTAGAAAGCAGGAAGAGAGCGCTTCAAAACGAACTGCCAAAGATGTCGCGCAAGGTAAGTATAACTCTACTGCTGCGTTTTGAGTTCTTCATTTGTTTTTATAACATTAATTTTTTTAACGTTTTTCTTAGGAAAAACAGCCCCAGTGCAAGTGTCCCCAGACGACAGCGAGACAGATTCGGACGATTCCTCGAAAAACAAGAGACCACGAAAACAGTCGAAGGGAAAATCACTGGAAAAAACTATCGAACGACTACGTTCCATCCACGAAGATAAGTGGGGCCTCGGAGAATACAGGCTGTGGGCAACCGCATTGGTAAATTCGAGGAGACGTGAACATAAACCATTTTTTTATCATGTATTTCTACGTAGTTTCCACTTGTATGATTTTGGGCTTTCATGTTTTGAATTTTTTTCAAGAAGAACAAAGCAAAGCGTAATGAACAAATGTATATTGAATACTCAGGTTTGATGGGAGCTAAGTGCGTTTTTGTTGATCTGTTGGTTAAAGTGGCTTTATGAAAATATTACCATTCAGTGTCATTTCCTTAAAATCGCTGGTCATGAATGGCTCGGGTACTTTTCAGCGTTAATTCAGTGTAACTTTAATTTCCACAGGAAAGGGGACATCACAGTAGTTATCAAGAGCCACCAGACTACCCTGTATTCTCAAATACTTCCAAGAAACGAACCAAAAGCGCATCTGAGCTTACACAAGCATTAACTGAAGTAGCATCTGTATTTCTAAAAAGCAGCAGATCCGACGTATCTTCCCATGCTGAACAGGTAAGTGTCCAAGCTTGTTTGAATTGAATAGTTAAAGATTGATTGACAAAACACATGGGCAACTGTGAGTTTTTTCAAGTCTCCTTCAACGTACTTCTTTTATCGCTTACGTTCTCTAAAACAACTAACAAATAGATTAAGAATATTTTTTCTTTCCCAAAGGAAAGAAATGGTTTTATGTTGATTGCGACGTTTTGAGCAACTTTCCAGCTTCCAGTTGGGGCATTCCTGCCATCCGGGATGTCATTCCTTGGTAAACCTTATAAGGCATACAAACAAAGCGTGACTTCTCTTTCACTCGCTTCTACAAGCAAGTAAAGATCAAATTTCCGTCCCTCCCTCTCTCCCTCCCTGTTTTCTGTCGTTTGCATATAGTGGGTTTGCCCTCACCTTTCCTGGGACTACGCCTTTTAGATTTGGCTTTTCCCATGTTACTATAATGAGTTTTAATAAACGGCCATGCCCATCAGGGTTTGGCCGAAATTTATCCATACACATGATTCAATTACTGTTGTCCTATCAAGCGGAGCTCGCCCTAAGCAACACCTTGCCAACAGTAGTTATCTTTAGGATAAGGAGCATGAAGCTTCAAGATAAAAAAATATGATTTTTGTCTACATCTGACCTCCTTAGGCATCCGCTGATAAAGCCACATACAACAGGACAGAGCTATTAAAACAGATGCAGATGCTAAGCGAGCTATACCAATCAGGAGCTCTCTCCAAAGAAGAATTCGAAGAACAGAAGAAAAATGTCCTGCGTGACATCTCAAAATGTTAGCCCAAAGTAACAGATGTAATAAATTGTTTTATTTTTATTGTGTTATTTAAGGATTTAAATAATCCACATTCCTGGACTTTAAAGAGATCTTTACTTAAAAATGACAATAAAAAAAGGAAGGAAAAGAAAAGATTCTGAAACGGCTGTGGATAGTGTGTCTTTCGTGAACGTACCATACCATCTTGACCTCGGCCGATATTCCCCTAGTGCGCACTTGGTTTAAATATACTATACGGTGTTTAACATTTACTTGACTTTTCACCCATCGGGCAAGCTGCTAAGGCGTGGGAAAATAAAAAAGTGCGACGTTCAAAACATAATTTGCTTAATAAATGGAGCTTTCCACGATCTCGGGAAGGAACAACCCGTTGAATTTTAATTTTTCTTGACTGACTTCTATTGATAGATGATTTTAATAAATTTGGAACAAACTGAAAGAAAGACACAACACAGTATTTATCGGACTTGTGAACAGGGGAGTATTGTTTGGAACCCCACTTTTAGGCTTGTCTACGTGTAATTGGAGTTGTTGTCGAAGGGAAGTGATAACAGTACCTTCTGTATCATAAGGAATTAAAGATAGGATTAAGTTGTTGCTGAAAGTAGGATAGAGCAATTCTTCAGCCTGCCGTGGTGTGAGGACGCTACGGCAGAGCTCCGTCAAGTTTTAGCTGGGAGTGCCAGTTAAAAAGTACACAGTTGACCCGCCTAGATTAGATTTACTATTTGCGAGCCAACTGTAAAAAAAGTTAAGAATTGTAATGTTATATTGTGACAATAAAGTTCAAAGTTCAAGTAAAGTTCAAGAATGTCCACTTTATTTTAATACGTCTATGTTTGATTTTACTTATACCACCGTATACATAAACTTTCAAATCTGAATCCAGTCAATTTATAAGTACAGTTCTACGGCAATGACTGGGTGACTGTAAATGAATGTTCGTTACGAATAACCACAGTGTGTATAAAGTGATTGTACATCACTTCTAGTGACGTGAAAGAATCCCCTCAATATCATTTCTTGTGGGTCTGGCGTGATAAGAAACATCAAATCGTTTGCTCGAAGCCATCCTTTTACTATAGAAAATACTCCTTCGATTGGATTTAATTCGGGACAATAAGGTGGGAGATATAAAAGAAGTGCCCCAGTAGCCTCTACAATCTCCTCTACACCTGCGACGTGATGGGCTGCATGGTTATCTGTAAAACCAACAATGAAAGAATTAAATAAGCGAATTTTCATTTGTTTCAAATGGTAGGATAAGTTTGAGGTCTTTTGTTAGCAACATTTCTCTGACCTGGCCCCAGTGTTCAGAGGGTGGATAACGCTATCCACTGAATTAACTCAATAGGTTTTGCTACTATTTATCTGCTGGATGGTGATTTATCCCAGGTGGATAGCGCTACCCATCCTTTGAACAACTATGGCCTTATATCTTGTGGGGGCGAAAATTAAAGATTGTGCACGGTCATCTATGGTAGAAGAGGAGTACTATGATTCATTCACCTGCAGCACTTTTGATCATCTACTGATTAACGTTTTTATTTAGATAGCAAAAGAAGGTCGATCTTTACAGATCGCAATAAGGTAAAAAGTGTCTTTTTTTTTTATCACGCCTTCTGAGATCGAGTTCAAACATTTGCGCAAACATTTCCGGCCATACGATCCGTGCATTGCCAGATCAGGTCACGAAGAGATTGTTACAATCAACACCTACCCATAACAACAACAGATCGGTCATTGACTCCGTTATACGGCTGAAGCTGGGGTGCGATCTCATTCCTCAGGAAGCGTTTAAACCTTCTGCCATTCAGCGTTTTCCTTGTCATGTGTGCCGCTATAAGGCCATCATAACTGACAGCTGATATAGATGTAACTCTTGGAGAACGAGGATTTACATACCGACCCGTAGCAATCTGTCCTCTCACGTTATAACCATAATTTCTGGTTACTCCACGATCCTGTTACAAATTTGAAATGGTCGCAAATTGAGAATGTTCAGTTCTAAGAGAAAAAAGGACTTCATACCAACCGAATTCAATTTATTCCTATCAATGAATTGTTGTCAATAGTATACTTACAAAAAAGCACTCATCCAAAAACACAAACTCCTCTGGACGAAAGACAGCAATAGTCTCTTGATACTCCCGTCTGAGCTCTAAATTTTTTCGAAGGGCTATTTTCTTCACCTATGTTATAGTGTTATAAAAGTAAAGTTGACAAATTCATTCTTCCAACTGCCTTTCCCAATAGTTTTGCGTTTTAATTAATACATTTACCCGTTTGTATGAGTAGCCATTGTGCCTCAAAATACGATGAAGACCGACTAAGTTTGAAGAGCTCCCGGTTGAATCAATTAAATATTGCTCCATTTCCTTCAAATAACTTGTGGGATTGTTCAATACGTGTTCCATGAGCACAAGAAGCTGCGCTCTTGTTAACAACGCTGCAATGTCTGGCCTTCCTATTCTTGCCGGGCGTACGTGACCATATTCTGCCAATCTTTGTAGTATACGGTGCACTGTAGACATTGATATCCTTAAATGGCGCGCTATAGACCTCTTAGTTTTGTTCTCTACAATGTGCAGCTCTATGATACGCCAGCGAAGATCCAAGCTATATGGAGCAGGCATTGAGAAGGACTGCTTCCGTAAAGAAAATACAAGTAGCTTTTTCTTTGAACTTGTTGCGTCGATTCTTGAATATTAATTTTGTTAGAACAAAAACGTATTGTTCCTTCAGCGTGAAATACACATACTTCGTGTCTCACCTTTTTGACGAGAAAACAAAAGACATATATATATCATATATACTTTGAAATTGCAACGTTTTTGTAAACGGGTGTATATATATATATATATATATATATATCAAAACTTCTTAGCAGCACGAAGTAAGATATCGCTTTGATGATCCATACGATGTTTTTGAAATTCATATTTAATCAATACATGTTTCGGATGAAACATCATCCATCGTCAGTTGACAAATGAGAAATAAACTAAAGTTGAGCAATAAATAGTGTAACAAAGTGAGATATAACATGAATAATTAAGGATGAAGGCGAGAACAGAATAAAAACACCCAACCACGAAACAAAACAGAAAAAACCAAACTGTTTAGGCTAAGAAAAGAAACAAATTAGTATGAAAGGGATAAATTAAGATGTTTGACTTGGGAATTTAAAGATGGCTGCTCCCAAAGGATATGCATGGCTTCTTTGATTTTCAATTGGAAACGTGTGGAAGCAGAGTCGAGGATTTTAAAACAGTCTTCGGAACACCGGGAGCGACAATTTTCAGAACCTCTCAAGTGCTTAAATATGTGGGAATGTTTGTCGGAGGCGAGATGTTCACAGATGCGAGTGGCGAAATGTCTATTGGTTTCACCAATATAACAGGCATTACAGCCTGCACATGAAAACTTGTAAATGACTCGCGATCGTAAGCCCGCAGGGATAGGATCCTTCGCCCCAAACCAACTCCTAATTTTAAAAGGGGTGAACACCAACTTAATTTCCAGGTCGCTGCAAAATTTGTTGACTAATTTCTTAATTCTGCGTTTTGTTATGATGGAAAAAGGACCGATGTACGGTAATTTAAAATACAAACAATTGTCCTTCCGAGCAACACTCTGAGAGGAATCGGGGGTAAAGTAATTGTTGAGAAATTAATGTTTTGGTAAGGTTGCTTATGTCCAAGTGAAAACCAGTCCAAGTATTATTAATTTTAAATACTCGGTCAACCACACTGGAAAACTTGAAAATTTACAGGCACATGTAAATCCAGTTTCCAAAGTGTAAATTTGGATTTACATGTTTTGTAAATTACAATTTACACGTTAAGTTCCGTAAACTAAGATTTACAAGGTATTTACATGTTGGAGTGAATTAGGTAAATAACCTGTAAATAGTAATTGACATGGTCATGTTCTTGAAGTATAAATGGAGGAACATGTAAATAACATTTAGATTGTTTCAAATGAATTTACAGCATGTTAATCATGTAAATGGGTTTAAAATATCCTGTAAATAACATGTAAATTGTTACAATCCTGTAAATCGAATTTCCATGAAACTTTCATGCTTCAGTTGATCATGTAAATTAACTGTAAATAGTGACTGAAAATCATTTTTTCGGAAGTTCAAGGAGGAGAGCATGTAAATGACATGGAAGTGGAGTTTTCAAAAACCATGTTAATAAAATTTTCACGAGACTTTCTTCACTGATGTTCGAACAAGTAAATCATGTAAATTTGCCCGAGGTTTTTTCTCTCTTAGAGCGACAGAATAGCGAGTTGCGAGTCGCGAGTCGCTGCTCTTAATCTAAGAGAGAAAAAAAAAACCTGTGGTATCCGTGGCATCCAGGGTAATATCTCACGATTTAGGTAACGACTGAAATTGATTTTATCCATCATGTTGTATTTCATCGACTATTTCATCAATCACACGTGTTGTGAATCGACGTAGAGAAAGTAATAGAATGGACTATGCCCCTTGTAATGACAATTGCAAGTTGAATTTCAATTATCATTTCAGAATGCAAAGACGAAAAGAATTGGTACAAACCACGACCAAAGAATCACCTCGACTGAATTGACAAACGGAGTTCTGAATGTCATGGCTTTTTCGTTTACTTTTGTTTCAGGAGGTGATAATGAACACGAGACAGTGTAAAATGAAAACCAGCCTTTAGGCCCAGTGTCTAAATTAATTTTTCTGTCACAGATAGATTAGAGTATTCACACGTTGCAAACGCTGTCAGAGGCAGTGTGGGCTCGCTTAACTCTGTAACCGCGCCTCTATAATCACAGCGGGTTATTTTTGGCGCAAAAATCTGCTTTTTAATGGCCATCGATCTCCGTCAGGATAACTCTCGCTAACATCGAGGAAATATGGCTCAATTGAAAACCAGTTCGATTACTCCGATGCCTTGTGCTTCTTTTGAGGTAAGGTAATTTGTTTTTTGTCGCATCATGTTGTGCTTTAAATGTTGTAACCGGCTCTTCTTTTACAGTAGACACTGAACTCTCCATAATTGTCTCTAATTGGAGATGAAATTAGTGGGCATCTCAAGACAAAAAAAAAATGCACAAAGGCTAGTTGATCAAGATCGATTGTATCAAAACATGAAGCTTTATTTTATTCAGTAAGCCTGATTGCCATGTAAAGTGACCCTGGGTTTGCAATGCAGCAGTGAAAGTTAAGCTTCTATAAAATTGTAGAAGCCATAGTGGAGTAAATGTCATGGATTAAATTTACAAAGTGGCTGTTCAGACGGGACTCGTACACCAACCTATATTTGCTATTCATATGGGAGTCTTGTAATTGTAATTATCGTTCAAGAAACTGCTTCTAAAATAATTGCTATATGTTGCTTGGTGTTATGCTAAGAATTTGAAGGTATTGACATCCAACAAGCTCAATGTTGGTCATGTGGAATTGAATTTTTAAGGCAGCCAGCAATTTGGCATCCATTATTTTGTAGAAGGTTTACTCAAGCCAATAATTGACTAAAAAGGCAACATTTGATGGAACCATTAAATAATTTCCTCTCAAACATGGGCATTCACAGGATGCCTAGATGCCCATCTGCCTGTTAAAGCTTACATGTACTTGTCCTACATGTACAGTACACTCTTTGTTATGGGTAACCACTTTAAAATGAATAGTCAGTAATAAGCATTTAATGGCTGGTCTCTTGGGAAACATTTAATTTTGTTTCCTGAGAATCTCAATGTTTCCCCGAGGTGCAGCCGAGGAAAACATTGAAATTTGAGGGAAACAAAATGAACTGTGTCCTGAGGGACCAGTCATTAAGTGATTGTTACATAGCTTAAAAAGAAAAACATGCAACGACAACAGAAATGGCGGTCGTTGGTCAACATTTGCAGGTTACAGTGCACTGTTACCCTCTCACATCATAGATTTTGCACTATTGTCCAGAGACTAAGACTCAGAGACCTTTGGCAGGAAACAGTTTTATTGTTAGATGTCATGTGACCTTGAAGTAACCTATAAGAGCGCACACTCTTGGGAGAAAAGTTCAGCTATATAACAATTGTTGTTTTTTTTTTCCAAGCAGTTGTCATGCCTTGCCCATGTAATAATTTTGTGTGTCAGGGGCAAGAGGATGATAATCAGATTGTGGATTGTTTAAAATGTTCTTGTTTTTTAATCCTTTGGGTGTACATTGTTTATTGACCGAGAAAAGTAAATCCAAAATAATGCCTTGTTATATTTCTATTTCCTTTTTTGCTTTGTTTTGGAAAGTGGAAAGGATCAGGAGGGCTAAAGGCCTGTCCTGGGACAACGGAAGAAGACAGCAGAGTTAATTTAGAACTCTGCAATACAATTTTGCTAGATGCAGACATAAAAATCCTCTATGGGGTTTATCAGGTGGAAGGTGCTGGCCAGGTTACTCTGTACAAAACAAAGGGCAGGAAGCACATAAGCAACATTATGTGTTCTTCAAGGAAGCCAAGTGCTTACCAACAGCAGGTGAAATAACATTTCCCAGTTCAACCTCTCAGACTTGATATGAGTGTTATATATAACCAGAAACCCATAAGGGTTGAAACGTGTAACGGCCCCTTGAGTGCTGGGAAACAAGCTTCTGAATATTCAATTTGCTAAGTACCATATTTGGAACAACAAGAGCGAGGGGTTTCCAAATATGGTACTTAGCACTGAAACATTCAACCAATCAGTTCGCACTAAATATTCGGAATCTGTGAACGCGCGTTACACGTTTCAGCCCTTATGGGTTTCTGATATAACCTCTTGAGAGTTTACATGTAGATAATGACAACTCTAATCTCAGTCTTATGATGAGCTCATGCACAGGCAACACATGTTTAGAGAAACTCAGTGTGGCGAAGTGGACGGTTGTAAATTTATCCTCTTGTGAATCAAGCACACATGTACATGTACACCCGTATGAATGTGCTGTACAAGCACTAGTGTAATACAATGTAGGACATGACATCTTTCTTGTGCTTGTGCATGATACATGCATTTTTTTTAAATGTTGAACATTTAATTGGCACTTTCAGTATGGAATAATGAGGTCTTTAATATTATTTTCATTTTATTATTGCTATTCCTATATATGTTTACACCAACATTCAAGGTACAGATGTAGCAGGGGTCTAGTATGTATTCCTTCAGTTTAGTGATGAAACTCTTTCTCTTTTTGTTCTGGGAATTTTTTTGTTGGTGCTCTAAGGACAGCTCAAGGAAAAGAGCATGCAAAGGAAAAGCAGAGGTCAGATAATAAAAATAATATCAGATTTTACCACACCTTGATTACATGTAAATTGTGTATGATTCCCAGTGCACTGGTGGCTCAGTTGGTTGAGCATTGGGCTCGAACCCCGGCCAGATCAACACTCTGGATCTTCAAATAACTGAGGAGAATATGTGATTGTGAAGGGGAACCTCGTGACCCGAACTTATTCAAGGTCAAACACCGTAAAATGCAATGATTTAGTCGCTTCACTCAGTGGCCAGCGATGTGTTTAAGATTACAGTCCTTTTAACCTTGTGTCCTTGTGGGTAGAATATACCTGAGGATTACAGTTACATGTAACTCACACTTTTAATTTTAACGTGTGTCCCAATAAGTAGGAGTCCTTGATTACAGTTTGGACTTTAACTTACATTGCCGTCATAAACCTTGTGAGTAACTTGTGTGAACAACACACTTCCCTGGCTGAAAACAGCTTGTTCAAGCTCAAATCCAAAAGAAGTTGTTTCAAAAACAGCTTGGGCACCATGATTAAGTCTATCTTGACTCACTTACTTTTGACTTTAGGTTTTAGATAAGAATTCATCATCTCCGCAATGCCACTCAAAAACTGTTTTTAGGCTGTTTGTTGTGATGGGGGAAGGCTATCCGGTACTGGCATGTTCAGAGGCTCCATTCCATTTGGCTTAAAGCTGCATCTCCCCTTCCTGGAAATAATGCCCCATCTTTTCCAAACAGAAAATTTTCTAAATGTCAAAGAAATACTGCCATGTACACTGTAATTAACAACTTACTAACCTCACTTGCTTGGGGCTGTACTGGAAAATATTGGCCTTTGGTTGTTTTGTTTGGATCGATCACTTGACCTCGGGCCAATATTCCCTAGTATGGCACTCCTGTTTTTTTAGTACTTAAGAGGTTAATAATGTATAAAGAGTAAGGACTTAACTGGCAAATCTAATGTTGTTTTCAAACTCCTTTACCATGAGGCAATTTATTTATATTTTTAGGAACCAAATGGCAATGTACCAACTAAAGTTCAGAAAGTAGATTTGCAAACTGACTGAGGTAACTGTTATTTTGCCTGTAAAGTACTGCTGTAATATAATTTACCACTATAGATCTCTTTTGGGACTCATTTTTATAAGGTTACAGGTTCATATTTTTTCCTGCTTGAATTTTTGTTATACACCAGTTCAATTTTGATTTTCCTTTGTTTCAGACTCAGAAAGGGCATTGTTATAGCGTGAAGGTTACAGGTTCAAATTTTGTCCTGGTTGAATTTTTTTTTTTTTTGAACACAATTTCAATTTTGATTTTCCTTTGTTTCAGATTATGATAAGGAATATTAATTAAACGAAGAAAAAAATCAAAACTGGATTGCTTTGAAAAATTTTAAACCACAACATCTACATGATTGTTGATGATAGTCAATGATAGTTGAAGCTCGCTCTTCTGTTGGACCACCAACTATCAACTATTATACACTATCATCAACTATCATTCATTTTGAGCTTGTTCAAATTCTTCATGATAGTTGATGATAGTTTTCCTCGTTTGACCACGCGTATGATAGTTCATGATAGTTTTTGGTCAGCTGTTTTCCCCAAACATCAGCGGGTTCATTTAAAATGGCCACCAAAAGTTCCTCGCAAGGCTCAGCTGCAGCTTCAGAAATTCGTGTTTACATCCAAGATGATAATCATGACAAAGAAAATACTGAAGACCAAGATATCTTAGAGAAGATATCCTCTGAAGAAAGCGTCAACTCGCAAGAATTAGATCAAGAGACACTGCAAAAAAAGAAGCGTATCACTAAATGTTCATTGCTCAAGAAGGGCAATGCGGCAAGATCGAGTAATGGCCTGATATTACGTCTAATAGAGGAGTATGAGGCCTGGCCCTGCCTTTGGGAAGCCATTTTAGTGTTCACATTTTTATGCCGAAAGAGCCTGGAACTAGCTGCTCGTGTGACTTGCATGTGCGACTGCCAGTGAACTACAGTATCATCAACTATCACAAACTTCTTTGGCCATTTGAGCATGTGAATGATGATGATAGTTTGGAGAGAATTTTAACCAGGGCTTAAGATTTTATTAGAAGCCAAAAAAACATTAGAAATCCTTTGATATACTCATTTGTTTTCTTAGGAATCAAAAAGTAAATTCATTTCTTAGGAATCAAAAAGTGAACACTAAAACTGTTCATCTTTAATGGGTTTTACATGGAGCTTAAAATTATTTTCTTTGTTGCTCTTACAGTCGCTATGTTTGGGACTGTGTTATAAACTTCTTTGAAGGTGAAACATTACTTTAGGGGACTATGCCACATTATTCACATTGACAACAACAAAAAGAAGTAAATTCAAAGTTTACATGAAAATAGAATAATATTATTTTGATAATTTATTGTATCAATATAAATTATTGGTTTTGGATTTATTTCCTTCTTTTCATATGATCTCAAATACTAAACTATACATGTTGTCAATATTCCTTCTTTAAGGCAAAGAATCAGAAGAAATGATTCTGGCGTAATTGATGAAAAGGAAGGTACATGTAACAATGAAAGTGAAGTGCAGACAAACAAAGTGGATGAACTGAGGATGCTGGAGTCGGGCTTTGTAAGTACATTATTTTTAACTTTTTCAGGAAGCTCTAGCATCTTGTAGGTGTCTATTATAGGAAAGGGGAAAAAAGTGCTATGCTTAATGTCTTGAGTGATTAATACTCCAGGGTCTCCCTGAGACACCTGCCTCAAGTCTTGCTAGTAAGTATTACAGCTGAAAAATCACTGCAGAGCATGTTGACGAATTTGACCATTTTCCGTTTGGATAGTATACTTTCATGTTACAGGTGAAAACATCCCAGAAATACACGCAGAATTTTTCATTTAGAACCGTGCTGTCCTAATAGTGAATTACCTTTTTTTAACAGGTTGATAGAGATCAAGCTATCATTTTTGCTCTCCATTACTTGAGGGCAAAAAAAGTGTCAGATGTGACTCTGAAAAAACTAAAGCCCTTGTTGAAGAGGTATTGCGTACCATGCATGAAGGACTCAGCGAAAGATGACCTTTTAAGGTCCCTTGGAAGGGTCCTCTTTGAAAGAAAAGTTGTAACAAGAAAAGATGAGAGTGAAGTGATCACTCACAGTAACTTAAAAAGTGTAATGTAGTAAAAAGTGAATTTGGCAAAGGTCAACAAACACGAGGGGACTTCTGCTCATGACTTGTAACTGCAAGAAGTTACAAAACAGGTACTGTGCCAGTAACTGGCAAAATTCCTTGTTAAAATGGCAACCAGAATTGAGAAATACGAATTTAAAATATGTTGAAAGTCCCATTTCCCCCTCACATTATAAACTGTTCCTCTCACTCTATCCCTTTGAGCTCAAAGGAAAAATCAGATGATTTTAAAACTACAGGGCTTTTCCTGTGAATAGTCCATTTGTGGTTGCAGACCTTATACAAATTATGTTAAGATATATATTTCATCAATAATTATGAAGACTCAATACATTGCTCATTTCTTTAATAATAATAATAATAAATGTATTTTTTATATAATTATTTTATTTATTTTTAAATAATACACACTATTTAAGATACAAATTGAGTAATAGTTGTTACGGTTGATATCAATCCAGTTGAAGACATATTAGGTTTAAAATTAGTTAAGAAAAAATGATACTAGAAGATATTTGTGCAATAGCTATTTAAAATTGATTCCAAAGTTCAGAATATTATTTTAAAAAATTTCCATACCTATTTTAAGAAATTAATTATCTTGCTGGTACAAGATTACATTTAATTCAGGTTTTAATGCAGCAATACAAAGACTATACTATACTATATTACAACAATAAAAGAGTTTGAAGTATGTTAAGTTTATTTCTTTTTCGGGGAACTTACATTATCAACAGCCCCTTTATCTACGAGCCTATTTAGAAGGTGAAAAGTTGTTCCTTGTCGGAGGATTACCCTCACTTCCAAGCTGTATTTTGCCAACCAGCCTTCCCTTTGAAGCAGCTTTGTTGTTTTGTTCATTGAAACTCTTTGTTTTTTTGTATTTGATACAAAAAAAATGTATCACAAATCCTTTTGCCTGGGTTGGCTTGATATGAGGTGGATAACCCTTCTACAGTGTACCAGGGACGACTTTTTTCACACATTTATCTGCAGTAATCATTTTGTTTTTGAGCCCTCTTTCATCAGATAAGATGATCTTTACGATATCTTGGCAGTCTCCCTTTTTTTATTTACTTGATGGTTACAAGATCTTTAAAGGCTCCCTTTTCCAATTTCTATGATATTTACAGGATCTTTTCAGTTTTCCTTTTCGATTTATGTGTTATTTACAAGATCTTGACAGTCTCATTTTTTCAACTTGCGTGATATTTACAGGATCTTGACAGTCTCCCATTTTCGATTTACATGCTATTTACAGGATCTTGACAGTGTCCCTTTTTCGATTTCCATGTTATTTACAGGATCTTGACAGTCTCCCTTTTTCAATTTACATGTTATTTACGCGATCTTGACAGTCTCCCTTTTTCAATTTACATCATATTTACAGGATCTTGGCAGTCTCCCTTTGTCGATTTCCATGTTATTTACAGGATCTTGACAGTCTCCTTTTTTCAATTTACATGTTATTTACGCGATCTTGACAGTCTCCCTTTTTCAATTTACATCATATTTACAGGATCTTGACAGTCTCCCTTTTTCGATTTCCATGTTATTTACAGGATATTGACAGTCTCCCTTTTTCAATTTACATCATATTTACAGGATCTTGACAGTCTCCCTTTTACGATTTACATGTTATTTACGGGATCTTGACAGTCTCCCTTTTTTGATTTACATGTTATTTACAGGATCTTAACTGTGTCCTCTTCCTCCAATTTACATGTTATTTACATGATCTCCCTAAGTTTTGTCTTCAGAATTTACAGCATCTTGTCTCACATTTACATGTTCAAATCGAAAAATTTACATGATATTTACATGATTACTGAAAACATGTAAAAGTCCAAAAACCATGTAAATTATCTTTTACAGTAAATTTTCATGGATTTACATGTTATTTACATGTTATTTACATAGCATGTAAATTTTCGAGTTTTCCAGTGCCAGAGTGCGTACTAGTCCTAATTTGTAACTGAAAGGTACAAAGCTGTAATAATTAGTGAGAAGACCGGTGTAGGTCTTCTTGTGGAAAACCGAGGAAATAATGCCCTGATTACTATGGTTATCTAAAAGCATACAACTAAAAGCATACAACTAAAAGCAAACTAACTGCAGACAGTACTGTTTCGGCCTTCTGGCCCTCATCAGTGCAGTGCTGATGTCTAGGATGGAGGTTAAGCTATAAAGCCACCCCAGATGTCCCACGCATGTGGTACATCTAAGTCATGCCAGAGTGCCCAAACTAGCGAGCTAGTGAGCATGCGCAATTGCTAGCGGCATATATATATATATATATCTAACTGGATTTGTCAAAAGGTGCCTGCAGAAATTGTGAAAACAAGCCAATTCTGCTACCGTCACAAACTTAAAGAAAAGCTACCCTCCCCACCCCTGTGCTTTGGTCAGACAACCAACAATCACCTATCCACACCACAGTGTGGGTTCACTCTAATTGGTGATCAAAAGCAAACTATCATTGAAGCCTAGACTAGTCCAGGAAAAATTGCCAATGAAGACATGCTACAGTGTAAAGTCTGACTTAACAAGGCCACAAACTCTAACTGCAGTTAAAGTCTCAAAGCAGCAACCCCCCCAGCCCTGTGCTTTTGACACACAACTCACAGTTAGAACTGTCCCTGGGCTGTTTGGCAAAGCAGGCCTTGACGGCAAGCCCCCTCAATTTTGAGAGGCCACAATGGCTTGAACACGGGCTGCGCCCGTGCTCAAGCGAAAACTCCAGTAGCTACCTTTTAGCAAATTCGCTCAGATATCAAGGGCAAAACGCCTAAAATTCAGTCAAAAATCGGTTGATCACACTCGATTTACTCAGCCTGGCTCACAGAATGCCATTCTGGAGAGAAACGCACAGATAACTATAAATTTCTAACTGGATTTGTCAAAAGGTGCCTGCAGAAATTGTGAAAACAAGCCAATTCTGCTACTGTCACAGACTTAAAGAAAAGCTACCCTCCCCACCCCTGTGCTTTGGTCAGACAACTAACAATCACCTACCCACACCACAGTGTGGGTTCACTCTAATTGGTGATCAAAAGCAAACTATCATTGAAGCCTAGACTAGTCCAGGAAAAATTGCCAATCAAGACAAGCTACAGTGTTAAGTCTGACTTAACAAGGCCACAAACTCTAACTGCAGTTAAAGTCACAAAGCAGCAACCCCCCAGCCCTGTGCTTTTGACACACAACTCACAGTTAGAACTGTCCCTGGGCTGTTTGGCAAAGCAGGCCTTGACGGCAAGCCCCCTCAATTTTGAGAGGCCACAATGGCTTGAACACGGGCTGCGCCCGTGCTCAAGCGAAAACTCCAGTAGCTACCTTTTAGCAAATTCGCTCAGATATCAAGGGCAAAACGCCTAAAATTCAGTCAAAAATCGGCTGATCACACTCGATTTACTCAGCCTGGCTCACAGAATGCCATTCTGGAGAGAAACGCACAGATAACTATAAATTTCTAACTGGCTTTGTCAAAAGGTGCCTGCAGAAATTGTGAAAACAAGCCAATTCTGCTACTGTCACAGACTTAAAGAAAAGCTACCCTCCCCACCCCTGTGCTTTGGTCAGACAACTAACAATCACCTACCCACACCACAGTGTGGGTTCACTCTAATTGGTGATCAAAAGCAAACTATCATTGAAGCCTAGACTAGTCCAGGAAAAATTGCCAATCAAGACAAGCTACAGTGTTAAGTCTGACTTAACAAGGCCACAAACTCTAACTGCAGTTAAAGTCTC
>NC_090870.1:59796771-59801771 GCF_036669935.1 Montipora foliosa
CGGAAAATTTGTAGTGCGTGTGTACTGTCTTTAATGTATGATGGCAAAGATTTGACGATAGGCGTCATAATCCTGTCTAAGTAGCTAGAAATGAGTTCGGTGGGGCAACTACAGGCAGAAACGATAGGGCGACCTGGGTTGTTGGGTTTGTGAATTTTAGGCAAAAAGTAAATGCACGAAGTTCTAGGGGTGTTGATGATGAGATTAGTGGCAGTGTCCGGTAATTTCGAAAAACGTGGCTATCCTGTCTCTGTGGTCAAAGCGGGCCATCTTCGCGCCCAACAATTTGATCGACAGTCATCACTACAAACGACACAAAAAGATAAGAATGACAGAATTCCATTCACCCTCACTTTCCATCCTCATAATCACGCAGTCAAAAGCATCATTCCTAGTAATTTTAAATTACTCCAAAATGATCCCGAGACTGGTAGAATCTTTTCGCAACCACCACTTATTTCATTCAAACGCGACAAAAACGTAGGCAACTTTTTAGTTAGAGGCGCGCTCAAAACTAACGAGCAACCCGGCACTTTCAAATGCGCGCGCTCACGATGCAAGACTTGTCTTTTCATTGTTAACACTAGCAAGATATCGGGACCTAAGCGATCTGTTAAGATCACCGATCGTTTCACATGTACCTCCGCAAATGTCATTTATTGCATAACTTGCACGTTATGCAATAAATTATACATTGGTGAGACAGGTAGACGACTAGGTGACCGATTCCGCGAACACCTTCGCGATGTTGAAAAGAATGCCAAGGATGCATCTAAGCCAGTCGCTCGCCATTTTAATCTGCCTAACCGCTCCAAAAAAGACATGGCTATCTGCGGCCTTTCCCTACATCTAGGTACTACGGAAAGCCGCAAGAATCTGGAACAAAAATTCATCTTTCAAATCGGCACCCTTAATCCTCACGGTATTAACGAACGCTTTTCATTTAACTAATATATTCCAATTTTTCACGTTGCCATGTTACCACCAATAGCGTAGCTCCTACTCTACTATAAAAACTACACGTAACCCATAATCCCTCGATTCGCTCTGACGAAGGGCTAACGCTCGAAACGTCAGCTTTTAGAATCTCTGTACGGTGGCCAATTTACATTATCAACTTCGTTGATAAAACCAAATTTTTGTATACTACTTCCCCACCGACGCAGCACCACAGTTTCTTTAGGAACTACCCCTTCATTCATATGTTAAATATAGCTGCCCCTTAAAAAAAGATTTAACACGGTTTCGTATATGGCACAACTTTGATGTGGTATTATTGAAAACTAGACAATTAAGCGACTTCAGTTATTGATGTTCGAAGCCTGTATCTTAAAAGGATCGAGTTTTATAAGTGACAGAATTTTGTAAACATTGGCAATTCGCAGACTACAATCAACAAGTAATATATGGCTGACTTGTTGAACGCGTTCTTGATTTTCTTCGCGGGATTAAAATATGACGACTTAATTCTTAGATATTCAAAAATTAGACAGATATCAGACATGAAAAGAAAACTTGAACAGACAGTGCGATAAAAATATTAATGTATGAACAAGTGGTATCGGATGGAAGTCAATTTGCAAAGCACGCATGTTAAATATACCTGAATCTTTCAAAATTATTAAACTCGGTTTCGTACATTGGACAGTGTTGAAATTGGTGTCACTGTAAACAACACAGTTAAGCGATTTGAATGATATATCTTTGCATCTTTTATCTTGAAAGTAACGAGTTTTATAGGCGACAGAATTTTGTATACAATGAAATATCGCGGACTACAGTCACCAAGTAACATATTCCTGACTTGGTCAACGCGTTCTGGATTTTCTTAGCGGACTTAAACTATGGTGACTTAATTCTATGATATTCATAAATTAGACAGCTAACGCTTTCAAACAGTACCACACATGACAGGAAAATTTCAATTTACCGCACGATAAAAATTTTAAAACCGTAAGATCGGATTGAAGTCAATTTGCAACGCACGCGTAAAATATAGCTCCCTCTTACAAAATTATTTAACACGGTTTCCTACATTAGACAATCGTAAAATTGGTATCAGAGTGAATTATACAGTTAACCGATTTTCATGATATATGATTGCAAACTGTATCTTGACAGGGACGAGTTTTGTAAGCGACAGAATTTTGTAGACGATGAGAAAGTGCGGATTAAAATGGACAAGTAACGCAATGCAACGAAGGTAAACATATCTGCATCTGTCAAAATTATTTAACACGGTTTGATAGATTGGAAATTCTTTAAATTGGTATCACTGTAAACTAGACAGTTAAGCAATTCCAAGGCAATTCCAATGTTTGAAACCTTTATTTTGCAGACAATGAATTTTATCAGGCCATGAAACTCAATTTTGAAAACGGAGAGTGCCATCATGCAGAATTTGCTGCACTTTCTCTCCTCCACGAAACTTCCACGTAACGCGCGCGGTAACATTATCCGCGGGAAAATTGATATCATCTAAAAATAACCTAAGAGGGATTACGATGGTAATAGGGCCCGTATGAGGGATTACTTCTCTTACCTTTATAATCTCTTGCCCTACCTCAAATATGTTGTTCACTTCTGTTTTGAGTCAACGCATAAGCGATTTTATGCCGTTTTGTCGAAATAGTCTAGTCAGTCCTCTCTTACCGTCTTAAGCGAAGCGAAGGCTGCACACTCATCACCTCTGGTGCCGAACACCATTCCCCAATTTGAACTTTCTTCACAAGCAAAAGTCCTCAATCCAGGAAAATTTGCCATTTTCATATATCCCAATGATATTCACTCCACATACATATTATTTATCGCTCGTAAGAGTCGTGAAGAACAAGAAAATCTGAGAATAGTTCCGAGAAAAGTGCAGGCCTCGGATGTTCAAAATAAATGATAACGCTAGCCACCGGATAAATCACTATCCAGGATAAACACTAGCAAAACCGATTGACTTATCCAGTAGATAGCGGTTTATCCGGTGGATAGCGCTATCCACCCTTCGAACAACTGGGGCCAGCTGTTTAGCAATCTTTTTATCCGTGAATGAGGGTGAGCGTCTACTGAGGCATTACGCGAGCCAAATCTTGAATTTCTTCAGCTGCTCTGATTGGTTCAGTAGTTTAGTTTAGTTTAGTTTATTGAGATTCGTCACAAGAAAATATACACATAACATATAATATAAGAAAAAAAAGAAACATAACAATACTATGACGTGACCGGAGAGACGAACAGGGCAGAGCCCCAATTGCAACGTATCCCCTAGGCTCAGAAAATAGAATTAGACTTACATAGTGGAATTAATTAGACTTACATAAAAGATTAAGAAAGAAAAAAGTATGCAAAATAGTTGACAAATCATGGCGGACTATAAGTTTGTAGTAGACCTCTAAAGTGATCGTTAAGATGGACTCTAAACCACAAGAGATCCTGGCTAGACTTAAGTATATTGGGTAAGCTGTTCCACAATTTAACATTCCTAGGAAAATAGCTGTTACAATTGTATTCTTGATTGTTCCTAGAAAGTAGGTCAAAGTTGGCTTGATGATAATTACGGGTTCTATAATGCCGAGTGACAGTTTGAATGAAACGTCCAAAATTACTTGTAACATTTCCAGTCTTACACTCAAACAGGAGAACTAAATCGTGCAATTGTCTACGAAAATCAAGCGGTAGTAGGTTAAGCTGGTCTAATCTATTGATATAACTGACTTCTCTTGGAGGATAGTTCAATATGAATTTAGTGGCACGCCTGCGAATGTTCTCTATCAGTCTGCGATGTTTTACTAAGTAGGGTGACCACAAATTTGATGAATATTTTAGCAACGGCCTGACAAGCGCCGTGTATAACAACTTTCTCGTCTGGACGTCACAAATGCCCCTGCCACACGGCCTCTTCACTAGACTAAGTACCCTATTCGCCTTCGCAACATCTGCTCGATATGACTATTCCATGTGCAGTTACCAGAGACAAATACGCCCAAGTCAGAGGTTTCAGGAGAGTGCGATAATACTTCCTCGCCAAGATGATATGTGTTGAGGGGCTTTCTACGAGATCTTCGCTTGGACATACACAAAACTTTACATTTAGTAGAGTTAAATGTCATCCTATGATCGCTGCTCCATGAATGTAAACCATCTAGGTCAGATTGCAACATGGCAGGAGAACTTACAGAGTCTATAGGCCGGTAAAGTTTGCTGTCGTCCGCAAAAAGGGCGAGACTTGTCCCATGCTCTACGTAGGACGGCATGTCGTTTGCAAAAACCAAGAACAACAGAGGCCCTAATATGGACCCTGTGGTACCCCAGATGCTACAGGTAGCCAATCTGAGAAGGCACCCTCAAGAACGACCCGCTGTTGTCTATTTGACAGATAGCTCGCACACCATCGAAGGGCGGTGCCTGAAATACAATGCCTCAATAGGAAGTCATGGGGCACCTTGTCAAATGCCTTCGAAAGATCGAGGTGTATGACATCTACCTCTTGACCTCCAGCAACCATGTCCAGGATGTCTTGATATACCTCTAATAATTGCGTAACTGTTGATTTCCCTCGTAAAAATCCATGTTGCAGATTGTACAGTAGAGGTGCAAAGTGTGGATAGCAGTGGTTGAAGAAAGACGCACCTTTCTAACACTTTTGAGACTATGCAAAGCAGGAAAATCGGTCGATAATTCTCTGCCAGAGTCGAGTCGTCCTTTTTGAAAACGGAAGAGACATTTGCACGTTTCCACAGCGCGGGTACCACCCCATGTGACAGAGATAAGTTGAATATTCTATACAAGGAAGGCGCTATCTCAGCTGCTGTATTTTTCAGGAGGGATCCTGGGATATTGTCAGGCCGACATGCTTTATTAGGGTCAAGACTAAGAAGAACCTCCCTCACTTCAGAGACTGTAAGTTCAATAGAGTCCAGTTATTCTCCGACACCACTGGGGGGCAGAGCACTAAGTGGTAGCGATGCCGTACTCGCCGGATTAAACATAGAACTAAAAAACTTATTTAG
>NC_090870.1:59806771-59809271 GCF_036669935.1 Montipora foliosa
TGCCCGTCTGGACCCCACGGCGACTCTCACTTGTCTGAACCCCAATGGCATTTCTCTTTTTGTGTTCTTCTAACAAGTGTAACTTCTGCGCTGGTCTGTTGATGATTCCTTTCTTATTTTGAAGCTTCGCGGTGCGAACCCTGTCGTCTTTTCCGGGATAGGTTTCCATAACTTTACCGATTCTCCATTTTCCTCTGGGAAGGTTATCTTCGCATGTCAGAACGATGTCATTTTCTTTCAGTGGAATTTCTTCTCTTGTCCACTTTTGACGAACAGTGAGTCCAGGCAAATATTCTCGCAGCCAACGAGACCAAAAGTGATTTTGTTAAGTCGTTGTTGGTGCCGATAACGTTCCGAAAGCGACACTTCTGCTTTCTTGGGAGGGTTATCTGGTAGACGTTCTAAGTCTCTTCCAATGGCAAGCAATGCAGGAGTAATAATTCTTCCATTTCTCATGTTGTCACCAATATAAGTGAGGGGACGTGAGTTGATCATGGCTTCTACATCAGTAAGGATTGTCATCATCTCCCTGTAAGTGAGGAAGGTTCTTCCCAACACTTACCTTAGTGGTTCCTTCAGTTGTCGGCATGCTCTTTCCCACTGACCTCCACGATGACTGGCTCTTTCTGTGATAAACTTCCAATTTACGCCCTGGTCGGCCAATTTATCCTTTACAACGCTTGGGTCTATCTTCGCTAATTTCCTTCTTTGAGTTGATATCTTGAAAACCTTTGCGGCCTTGTGAAATTTAGTCTTTTAAAGCGAATCAAACACACTACTCAGCCCCCCTGGATGATCAATGCAGTTATTAAAAAATTGCACTCTCGTGGTCACTTCTTGAAGGTGGCTAGGAAATCGGACAATAGTTCTGATTGGGCAAATTATCGAGAGGCGAGAAACAAGGCTGTTTCTGCCTTGCGTTCAGCAAAGCGTGAGTTTTACAAGAATGCATTCGAAGAAAATCGAAACTACCCTAAAGCAACGTGGAATACGATAAAAGCATTGACAGGATCCGGAAAGATGAATAAAGGAATTAGTAAGCTTCAGTTGGATGGCAAGGCTGTTGAAAATGCTACAGAAATTGCGGAGCAGTTTAATTTATATTTTTCCTCAATCGCTGATAATCTGAGATCTGGACTCGGAAACACACCATCAGACTTGTCCAAGTTGGTAAACTTTGTTGAGTCTTGCAAAGATCCGGATGTGGTTTTCTCTGTTCCAGACATAACCAATGCTCAGGTGCTTCAGTTCATAAAGGGGATCAGTCCTCATAAGGCTGCAGGTATCGATAAAATCAGGGCTAGGTTTTTGCGTATTGCCGCTCCTATTTTAGCTCCAAGCATAACAAGGCTTACCAACATGTCGTTTTCCACAGGAAAGTTTCCTACTCGTTGGAAAATCGCTAATGTGACACCAATGTTCAAACAAGGTGCGGCCAGTGATCCCTCTAATTATCGCCCAATTTCTGTGCTACCGGTGGTGTCAAAAGTAATCGAACGTCGTATGCACAACTCTCTATATGCTTTCCTTATGGATAATAACTTGTTGTATTCTAGACAGTCTGGGTTTCGTAGGATGTACAGTACCGAGACTGCTCTAATCAAGTTAGTTGACGATCTTTTGTTCGGCTTAGATAATAATCATGTATGCGGCATGGTCCTGGTTGATTATCGAAAGGCTTTCGACATGGTGGACCATAAGCTATTGTTGCGCAAGTTGGAAAAGCATGGTATAGTTAACCGGGAGCTTGCCTGGTGTCACTCTTATTTGTTGGATAGGAAGCAAGTGGTCCGTGTAAATGGGAGTGAGTCAAGCGAAGCTTTGATGTTGCATGGAGTCCCTCAGGGCAGTATTTTAGGTCCTTTATTCTTCATCTTGTTTATCAACGATCTGCCCTTGTATACAAGTGCTCAGATGGACCTTTACGCAGACGATACGACTGTCACCGCTTTTGCGGATGTAAAAAACTTAGCCACCTTAAGTTCATCACTAAATAAGTCTGTCTCTGAAATTCAATTATGGGCTTCAGCAAATAAGCTCCCATTAAATGAAGACAAGACTAAAGTACTCACGATCACTGGAAAAAGATGTGTAGCTAACATTAATGGAAGTGACATAGATGTTATCGTAAACGGAAAACAGCTCAGTAATGTGGACTGTGCTATCTTATTAGGCGTAGAAATTGACAGCAAATTGTCATTTAATGAACATATTGAGAAAGTTTGTAAAAAGTTGGCCTCTAGAATCGCAATACTGCGTAAGATTCGAGCCTGTCTACCTCTTAAACAGCGACTTCAGTTTTATAATAGCATTATTTGCCCTGTTATATGTCGTACGCTAATGTTGTTTGGGCAAATTGTGATTAAGAGTCGGTTTATAGAAAATAAGGGTCTTAAGATTGCAAAAACGTGCGGCACGCGTTATTTCTTATGCCGATCGCATGACACCATCAGTTGCTTTGTTTAACAAGCTAGGTTGGATTCCGTTTTATCAGCAGCAT
>NC_090870.1:59819271-59869271 GCF_036669935.1 Montipora foliosa
AGGGGTTTACCTCCGTTCACATGAGGGTGCTTGTAGACGCGGTACAGAACTTCACCTTTCACTTCAAATGAAGTCTCAGCCTGGCCTCTCACAACTACGTCATCTTTCTCCCAAAATTTCTGTAGGCTCTCGTCGTCACGCTGCATCTGCTTGAGCATTTCTCTATCAACTACAGGACTTTCTTTGGTATCTGGTACCTTCAACGGAATATGTTCTCCAGCTTTCTTAACTTGACTTCTCGTGGTTACAGCACAAGCTTCTTGTACAGGAACTTGCCAGCTTGGGTCTGGGTCGTCAGCGGCTCTTGCGCCTGGCACATTACCAATAATTAAATCATAAACAGCATCGGGAAGACACTGCGCTTCCACTTGGCCCTTGAGATAAGGTGTATCAACATCAATCTTTGCGATGGGAACTTTCCTTGCCGTATTGTCAATGAGCAGCATAACATTAAATTCGCCAGTAAACTGATCCTCTGACACAAGGTCCCTCTTTACTACAATTCCACTACAACCAGTATCTCTCAGGACATCAACAGGCTTCTCTCCAACTCTACCTTTCACGACAGGCATTTTACTTCTCACTCCAGTCAACGGTTCAATACAAGCACTACTCAACAATGGAATCTTCTTACCACAGGCTAACAGCAACTTATCATCTTTAATACACGCCTTAACTTCTTCATCAGTAGGTTTATCCTCAGGTGGTTGAACTAAACAACTGGCACTCACTTGACCACGCTGCACAGGGTTACCATCCTTACTTTGTCCTCCTGATCTGCGTCCACCTGATCGACAGTTTCTAGCTTCATGTCCCAGCTTACCACATAGGAAACACTTTCTTGTTAGAGTTGGGCAGTTGACAGCTTTATGACCTCGGGTGTTGCACTTAAAGCAATGCAGAGCTGGTGGATTAATCTGCATGTTCTTGGCTTCGTCCCTCTCAGGCTGCACTGTTGGCTTTCTGCTCGCTGAGCTGAACAAATGTTTACCATGAGCCTCCAAGTACTGGTCAGCGATCTTCGCAATCTTTGCTAGAGTCTCAGGTGCCCTTTCTCGCAAGTGAATTGCCAAATCCTTAGGGCAAGAGTCAATAAATTGTTCTTTCACGATCAAGTCCTTAAGACCATCAAAGGATTGCGCAGTATCCGAAAGCTCTAGCCAACGTAACAGGTATCTGTCCAGTCGCACAATAAACTGCTCCGGACTTTCGTCAACTTCCGGTTTGGATGCTCTAAATTTCCGACGATAGCCGTCTTCGGTAAGGTCATATCTCTTCATTAACGCAATCTTTACCCTGTCATAATCCTTAGCTGCGTCCTCCGATAGACGTGAATACACTTCTAGTGCCCGTCCAGACAACAGAGCACTGAGCTTCGATGCCCATCCATCTTTTTTCCACTTAGCTGTCTCGGCAAATCTCTCGAATCTCTGCAAATACGCGTCCAAATCGTCTTTACCATCAACAAACGAGGGGAGTTTTGGTGCCTTAGCCCGATCCTCTCTCACTTCAGGACGTCCGTCAGCACTCTCCACAGCCAAACGTGCAATTTCCAGCTCATGTTCTCTTCTTGCCGCTTCAATAGCCTCTTTCTGTTTCAACAGCTCGGCTTCCATCTCCAATTTTCTTAGTTCGCGTTCTTGTCGCCTGGTTTCTCTCTCTTCGTCTTCTCTTCTTTTATCTTCTTCAAGTAATCGACGTTTCTCTTCCTTTTCTTCTTCAAACCGCCTCCTTTTTTCTTCTCTTTCTTCCTCCAATTGTCTTCGTTTTTCTTGTTTTTCTTCCTCTTCCCTTCTTTTTTCTTCCTCTTCCCTCCTTCTTTCTTGTTCTAATTGTCTGCGTTTTTCTTCACGTTCTTCCTCTCTACGTTTCTCTTCGCGTTCTTTTTCTTCTTGTTCACGCACAAATTCAAGCAGCTTTTCTCCTTCCAGACCAAACTTTTCGCTAAGCTGAATAAATTTCTCCATTTTCACAGCACTAAAATTCCACGGCTCTTTCACTCGCTACAACTTTTTCCACAGCGCAGCTACTTCCTTCCAAGTTGTGATCCTTTCCTGGTTTCTGTAGTCGGTAAACAAATAAATTCCTCTCCAGGACCAGGCCCCCAATGTTACGAGTTCGAATGTTTTGAGGAAAGGTAGCTTGCAAACTAAACTGAACGCAGGGTTGTCGGAACAACAACAAGAAGATTTATTCCAAAAAATGAACGTAGTTTCCACGAAGTAAAACTCTTAACAGCACGTACTCAATAAACTTACACGGCCTCCGCCAACTTGAATGCACACAGCTTCTGTCACACTTCACTAAACACGGCCAACGCCAACTCTCTTCGCTTGTGAAAAACTAGTTAGAAAAACACTCCGCTTGTACTCGTCTACTTATATACTCTGACAATAAACTTCTAGAACTTTCTAAATTAGTAATGCATCTAATTATAGAAAGATTACAAAACACACCGATTTAGAAACGCTTACGCATGAACCTAAAATAAACAAACTACGAACTCTCGCGAAGCTTCGAGACAGTAACGCTTGTCACGCAATACTATTTTTCGTAACAAGGATATTACATGGCCGCGCGGAGATACAAAATTTCTCTTCGAGTGTTGAAAAATATTTCACGAGTTAGCGCAGCGAACAAGAGAAACACTGATTTTAAAATCGTTTCGCTTTTAAAACCGTGGTTTTTGAATGGGTTAATGCGATCTTCCTGTGGGTAAAAGTCAAGAACATAAAATTTTCATGGCTTAAAACCGGTATTTTGTCCTCTGTTAACGTATGATTACAAACGTGATGATGGTTCCCCAAGACGTTCGCGTTACCCTCGAGGCGATAGCGCACAACCAGGAGCCCATGAGTAGGAGCTTGCCTCTCTCATACAAGCCCTATGATTCAACCTTTGCCCGTATCTTTCTATTTTTAGAACGCCACGAGTTCCTCGGCTCTGCATGCACTGTTTTAAAAGGCCAATCAGAGTAAAGTCATTGTCTAACGAAGACAAATAAAGCAGTAAAACTGTATTTAAATCGTGCAAAATGATGTAAATTTATGTAAATGCGAGTCTCCTGCTCAAGGGTTCGTTCTAAAAATAGAAAGATACGCGTAAAGGTTGACTCAAAGATCTACTGCATATGGAGGCTCCTACTAATGGGCTCCTGGCACAACACATTGTTGCTGAGTGCCAACGCATGAATTCACGTGACATCGTAAAGTTCCGAACGTTATGGGAAACCGACTCCTTTTTCAGGGGCCCAGGGACATCCCAAATTAAATATTGGGAAAATCAAATATTCTGGCTATCTCTTTAATTTTCCATATTTTCTCTGCTACCACAAGTCGGGGGACTAAATTAACGAGAATAGTAAATTCAAAGAAAATTAGAAATAAACTATAATTGTTAATACTCGTTTGCTCCAGTTTTCGGCCTTTTTCGCTTGGCTAATTTCCCGACCTCTCGACTATCCAGAAAGGGGCTGGTAACAGTCTACTGAGTTGGTACCTCTTACCCTTATTGAAACTTGTTTGAACATGTTTGTCTCCTTCAAGAAATTCTGAATCGCATGCAGTTTTCATTTGTAAAGCTACGATCCATTTAAGCAATAGTGGACGTTTTCCGTGTTTAACTTTAACTTTAAATTTAGCCTTATCCAAACACGAGGGGGAGTTGGGAGAATTCGAGACAGTTATGCAAACCCGAAACTCAGTCGAGGGTTTGCATGACTGTCGAGAATACTCTCATCTAAACACAGCTATTGGCCAATGAGAGTGCGCGTACTATCATAATTATTTTATAAATATACACAGAGGAAAAAATCAAAAGGAAAGGGAGAGTATGGAGATCTACTGGATATGTGATTTTCTACTCAATCAAGTCTATAGAACGGCCGATTTTGATCACACTGGAATTTTGGCAGTTAAGGCACTTAGAGGGAGAAAAAGACGCCTCTCTCTTCGAAAGAAGAAAAACGTGCTCCAACGAGCAACAGGGCTGGTGAGAAGACTTAAGAAATGGTAAGCGTGCAGCGTGCAACTATCGAGTTATGGACGCACGCGGGAGGTTGCTAAGCACAAGAGAAGCGTAAGAGCCGTACGAGGCGATAGCCGAGTGCGACTCTAGCTTCTTGAGTGCTTAGCAAACCTCCCAAGTGCGTCCATAACTCGATAGTTGCACGCTGGACGCTTACCATTTCTTTTATAACATGAAGACTTATCATATCGGGTGAAAATATTTATTGAATCTTTTAGTGTTACATGAAGTCAAAACCATGATCAACCGCGCGAAAATGTTCATTCAAAAAACTGACAAAGCTACACATCAACATTTTACTTGGATCGCAGTGAGTTCATTCATTCTGTTTTATCGATCTCGGGACAACAAGCAACTTAAAACTGCACAGTTAACTTTCGTACAGTATTCAACTCGCAACGAACAAGACATGCTAAGGTAATTTTAATTGATCGTCTCACATAGTTAATCTTAAGTCTGCTGCGATCGGTTGAAAACAAACTGCACGGTTTGAATTGTGCAATTTTGAAAAAGTGGTGCCGCTTCCCTTGCAACCTGTAAAGGATGTATTTCTTGATTTGCTTTTTGCCGTAAACCACTGCTCACTTCCACTGTGGATTGCACTTGGGAAGCTGCGGTTACACAACTAGTGCTCAGAGCCGATAGCGCCCTGGACAACACACCACTGCAATTTTGAAGCTGTGAAACAGATGGTGGACAGTTGTAATGTGAAAGGGATTGCTCGTTTCGATGGCCTGAAATTGACATGATATTTCGATTGGGGACGCCAGCATTGGACCACAGGGTTATGGCCGTAGCTCGGATGCTGTGGTTGTGTATATCTTAGACAAACCGGCCGCTTCGCTGATTTTCTTCATCATGTTTGCGAGAGTGTTTACGCCAAGGGGCCTTTGTTCGAACCACACATCTTCTTCGGGACTGAAATTTGCCTTTGGGTACTGGAAAAATGAACTGCAATTCGGGTTAACCTTTTCAAGGTAGAGCTTTAAAGCCTTATAGCCATCGAATTGGTCTGCAGTTTCGTACATCCTTGCTTCTTTTTCGTTACTGGGTTTGTCACTGACCCCACCTGGATGGTTCTTCGAAGATTCATTATGTGCCATGGTTGCGAATTTTCTCCCGGCTGCATCAACGACAAACTTGAAGCTGTTGATAGTAAGAGCTCGCTGTCCTTCACGTCCTCTTCGGCAAAAGTAAAGGACAATGTGGAACCAGACATTTCTTAAAAGTGAGAGTGGGGAAGAAAGAGAAAAGACTCCGCTGGTTTTGAGCTGTCTGAGATGTTGTTCTTCAATAGCAGGTTTGTGGGTTACGTTTTCCTTTCCACTTCTTCTCAAATTAAAAAGTTGCGCATCTAACATCTGGTTTGACCGGAAAAATGTGGGGTCACTTGCTAGCTGAAGTCCTTTGCTGTGAGGAGGAGCGTTGAGATATCTTTCGATTCCGTGTCTGAACCCAAGCAGGGTTGATTTACTGTATGGCTCTCCTTTTTGTGTTCGTGCTTCGGCGTAAAATCGCCTGAGATTCTGGTCCAGCTGACCCTTTGTCATGTTTTCAAGAGGTGTTTGTATAGCTTTCTCTGAGCACCAGCCTAAAGTTGAAAATATGAATGGCCTCACTGAAAAATATGGTCTTTTTAACTGTTTTGTTATTAATTATTGTAAAATAAAGAAAGCAAGGAAAATTTTAAAGATGTAAACAGTTGGATGCTCATTAGCGCTGTCCTTGCCAGATAAAACTTTAATATCTCCGAGCATTAATTTCATGCTCAGTAGAACTTTTTTTTTTTTTTTAAGTAAGATTACACTTGAACAGATGCATGCATTTAATTAATATGTACGACTTGAAGTGGGACTAAAACTAATAAGAAGCTAATCTAAAAACTGCGTGCAACGTTTGCTCGCCGAAAACATTCAAATGGCTTTCTAGGCCAGAAATATTTTTTCTGAAAGATTGTGCGGAGTGTTTTTTTACTGTAGCCAAATCGCTAAAAAGCAACTTTAAAATATTACTTCTATACATACTCACCTCGAAAGGTTGATACGGACCAATTTGTTGATTTTTTCGTCTTGTCGGAGTGCCTTTTTTCGATAAGATCATTAAGCTCCCGCTCGCTTAAATTAGCGAATCTTTTCACCTTACGTGGTGGCTCGTCAAGGATGTTGAGCTCAAAGTTGGGAAATTCATCGGAATTGTTTTCGTCGTGTCCAGAAGATTTTTCCATAATTAAGCGAAGTAAAAAAACAAAAATTATCTTGTGAAAACTTGCAACATGGCGAAAAAAAAAGTTGGCGGCAAATGGTCTTACGGAATACTTGACGTCAGCGTGCAACCCACTCGGAAATGGATCGCACTTATTAGCCAATCAGAGCGCTTGCTTGCTTGAAGGCATGTTATAATGCTTAATTAAGCATTTACATCGATATCGACACAAAATAGGTAAGTGGATGACCGTCTCCGAGCTCCTCACAATCTTACATTTTAAATTAATTAACTCACTCGATCTCAACAACAGTCGATAACCCCACATGGCGATATGGCTCTCAGACAGTAATGCGGGCCGTATGCTACAGTGTGGCCCGCTGTACGGTCCGCTTAAGTTGAACTTTTGATGCGATTTTTCAATGCTGATTACGCACAATCATCTTGTGAAACTGTTTGTATCTTGTAAGCAACTATTTCAAAATATTTTTACGCAAGCCAATAATTTGTGGCAGTTGAACGTTCCGCTGGAATTCGACTTGTTTCCTTTCCCTGAGCGCCTTATTACGACCTTAGAAATATAAATATATTTTTCTTGTAGCTGGCTGCCCAGTATCCCTGCTGTAACCTGCTTTTTTTTTTCTTTTGAGGGGAGGGGGTGGGGGGGGGGGGGGTAAATATATGGGGTTGTTGTTGTTGGGAACTTTTCGGTAATTACTAAGCATCCACCACGAAAGTCTTTTAAGTGATCCCTCGAGTTTGACAGAGCTTCTGATATTTTTTTCCTCTTCGAGTTTAGACTCAGAACTGAGGAAATGAACTGAAGTCTCGCTGCTGAAACACGCAGATGCAGAATAAATATTTTTCTTGGTATACATTCCTTTTGTCGATAATTTTTTAGGTAAGATCACCCTCATTGTCAATCATCGTAATACTCTCTGAACATAAGTTATCTTTTACTGAGCAAGTAGTCACCAAAGAAACCTGGGTAAAGGCCTCCTAAAATGGAAAATGTAAGAAGCCAACACTTTAATGATCTGCGACAGGTTTTCTGTTGCCACAGAAGCTATATGAGAAGTGGTAGAGAAATGTGATGACGAGATACATTTTGCGAAATTGGTAGTTATTTATTCACCACGTCACTACCATTATTTTCAGGGTCAAGGTATGGAGGCGTATTTTTCATGCGGATTCTTTGGGGCAGAAATCCTGCATCGGCTATCAAATGGGTTTGTCGTGAGCGGTACCGAATGCAAATTGTTCTTTATGGCTTTGTAAATAACCAGCTGCTGTTTGCCTTGTTCCAGTTGGGCTTCATCCTTTGTGTTTATTTAAATTCTTGCTTCCAATAAACGGCCTCACGAGCTAAGGTTTGAGAATGCCAACTTTTAAATCCAATAAAATGCTTCAGGCCTTAAATAGAACTGAAGCCATTGCACACAATGTGCCCAGGGAAAGGACCATCAAGGCAGGTACGAATAAATACGAAATATTAACCTGAATTTCTATCATTTGATTGTGTTCAATCGGTGAAGAGACTAATGTTGATAATACTTGCTAAACTAAATAAATGCTTTGACCAAAAATTAAAATTACACCATTGACCGGCGGGTTAGGGTATCTTCCCCTTCTTTTCATTGACCAAATTGCCAAATTTGCTTCTTGTGAAACGCGATTTGTCTCACAGTCAAATTTTAATTGGTCTTTTTTTCTTTTTAAAATTAAATCCAAGAGACAAGTACAGCTACGACTGAGATTGTCGTTCGCAAATGAAACCGGTTCGCATCACAGGCAAAACGAAGCTATAACTGTTTCATGTCGTTTTGAATCTAAGATTTGCATTAGTTGTCTTCTTAATCCAACTCGCTGTATAAAGGGCAAAAGCAATTAAGAAATGAGAATCGTGTGCTCATGTTCTCGACACGACTTCAAATTTGGTCGATTGATTCGTATTGCTGTTTTACAATGGACGACCTCAAAATGTTCTACTATCAGAATTTATAATAATCATAATAATAATCATGATAGTGATAATGATTACGATTATACCCTTTTTGTGGTTGGGTCGTGTTATCGTCGCTATCTTCCTTGCGTCAGTTCCCTAATAAAGTGATCCTGCTTCTAATCGCCCTTCTCAGTTGTTGACTGCGCCAAATAACAATACAAGGAGACAGTGTTGAGCAAGAAAACAGCAGGGTGTAAGTCCAAATTCTCCTGTTGTCCCTTGCATCCTTTGGACTCACAATGTCAAGCAAAACATCGGGTAAGAAACACAGCAATGTTGTCCCCACAAGGATGGCGGATGTCACAGCGGCAGCGCTCTCTTGCTGCATGGTGGCTGCCTGGAACTGATAATTTACTGACCCCACCTGCTCCGCGATCTGACTATGTTTTCGCTTGGATATCCACATGATCCTCAAATAAGTAAGTATCAAGAAAATCATCATTGCTGAGTGAAAGTATGCTTCGCCTGCTTCTCCAGGAAGAGACGGCACAAAGACCACGCCAATAATAACAGCAGCAATCCATGTCGAAACTATCCAGATTGAAATTTTCTTACGTGATAATTGCAAAAGATGATGAAAGGGTTGCGACAAAGCCCTCATTCTGTGGTATGTTATGGTAATGAGGTTACAAAGTACTGCGTGGAGACCGACAAACGCTACGATTTCGAAAGTTACGAGGAAACTTCTGCTAGTAGTTCCTTTCCAAAGATAGTAGACGTATATTGGTTGAGCAAAAAGACAGTTGATTAAGTTCGCTAAGGTCAGAGACACGATCAACAAATTCAGGCCCTTTTGAAGCTCTCCATCCCTTAGAATTACGTCAGTTACAAGAATATTTACTACGCTCCCAGAAAAGGCAAAAAATGAGTTAATAACACAAAGGGAAAAGGTTCTTGCCGTTTGCATTATTAGTGCAGGTGCTTGATCGATATTTTGAAACACGAGCGCGTGTACAGTGGTTTTTTTTTTTGTTATCTTTAAGCTTTTGCCCAATCCCTGTTTAAATATATTATTTATTCAACATGACGTCCTGAATTTGAAGATTTTGCATTTTAATATTGATAACTTGTGACAAGGACAGAGAATTTTTCATTGTAAGACAATATTTTTGGCCGCGGAAACTAGATATTATGCGGACATTAAATGTAGCCCGGTATGAACAAGAAAGACACGTTTGGAAAGCCCAACCCAGAGTGAACCGAACTCAAATATAGCATAAGGATATTTTACGCTTCGATTGATTGTTTCTTGGCGTTTTCAGTTTGTCAAGTGAGTTGACGTGTCTTGGTCCAGGTGTCAAGCAGAAAAATAAATGTCAATCATAGAATGAAATACGCCTACGAAACAATGATTGCAGTATGCATTTACAGAAGTTTATGATATGTAAGTAATCGAAGTGACGAAAAATACACAGCTCTTCTGATGCTTTTAAAATAACTGCCTCGTTATTAAAACAAGTTTCGCGTCTTCTTTTGATCTTCCTGTTGTCAAAATTTACGCAAGGTCCTTACACTTTTATTTATGAATATGATTGATTTATTTGAAAGGTCACAAAGAAAAAAGAATCCACGGATAAATAACATTGAGATTCAGTGCCAGACTTGAATTAACGAGTTACAGTCGCAAAATAATTGTGCTTTTATGTTGCCTTAACTCAGAGTCACAGAAGAAGTTATGTCTTATTGATTAGTTCAATCCTCAGATATACGTATAAGACAGAGAAATCAATGTAAGCACCCTTGCTTGTGTCTGGCACGCGCTTTCCTTTCACCTACATTTAAATTGCAATTAAAACGACAGTCATGCTTGAACCGTTCCGAGAGCAAATAAGAAAAAAAACACCCTTTATTAACTTTTATTATACTATGCAAAGTCATTTGCATATAATAATAATAATATGCCCTGGGAATATGAAGATTATGAATATAAATTACGACATTGGTCCCACCCCGTACTCTGTACTCTAGACCGCCGTTTGGATTAGATCTTGCTGCTTAGCTGGCACTCCAAAAACTCGTTTCATTTCTTCATAGCTGAATAAGTGCTCGCGAAATGATTTCCGCACAGGTCCCTACTTCATTATGCATGCAGAATAAATTAATTATTCATTCGCGCTATTGTTTTGTAGAACAATACGTACACCCAAGAGAACCGAATATATACATGGGTAATTTGTACTTACGCTATGAATAAAAACGGATCTCATTTTTCCTCTCCCTCCATCTCTCTCTTCTTTCCCTTCATCGCCCACACCGTTACTCGTTTTTGTCCCAGCTTTCCTTTTTCTATCCCTTCGTCTTGTTCTTATTTCCAGACCCCGCTAGGCTTTTTCTACCATTTTATCCCATGATATGTCACTGGCAGCTTGCCTTGAACTCCCACCCACTGTAAACCTCTGGATTACTTGTCCCTGTTCTTTACCACTGAGATAACGTGTCAAGTTGCTAATTCACACTTTGAAAATGATATTTACTTCAAAATGCTCTGTCGTATATGCAAAATTCAAAGTTCCCGAGAAAAGCAAGCTACAAATATTATGTTCTTCGTTCCTTAAAGCATGGATCGAGACCAGCAAACATTGTGATCAAAATATCAGGCAAATTTCAACTATAGCTAAATAACTGAGTAACAATCCCGCGATAATCATGCTTCAGCCAAGCATCAAGACAGCAAGCCATGATATACATGTAATATACCTCGTTCTTTAAACCACTCACCCGACACAAGCAGACAATAATCCAACCTCGGGTAATTTTATCGAATTTGTTATCGCTTAACCAGGACCGCTTAAAAGGAACAATCATTTTGCATTTGTTGAACTTGTTCTTGAACAAACAATTTTTCAAATGTGAAGTTCAACGTCAAGCTAACTTCTTCCGAATTTCCGATGTGGTTGCTATACTTTACAAATACAATTATAGAATTATTCGATAAGTACCTTGGTTTAAAGCTTCATATATAAAGTTTCAGTTTACACATTTCTCCTTTTTTGCTACGACTTGCTCATTTTTTTGAATAAGCACTCTCACGAGATCGTGTGAAGAAGAAAGCACTCGTTTACTGATTAAGCCTAAGCGATCGTTTCGGTGATTAGGCCTTAGCATTCTCGTAAAATTTTAGCTTTCATTTTGCTGTTCAGTTAACTGCACTTTTCACGAGATCGTGTGAAGAAGAAAGCATTCGTTTACTGATTAAGCCTAGTAAACACTCGCTTCAGTGATTAGGCCTTTAGGCAAGAGAACACGACAGAAGCAAGAAAGGAAACAAAATGGCGGATCCTCGATACCGGTGCCCATGGCATTGTGGATTTTTCACAAGCTCCTACCCAGACCCCGGGGAATCATCACCTCATAATGAAGAACGCACCGCATATAACGACAAAAGCACCTCATATAATGATGACAAACAAAGCACCGCATATAATGTCAAAACTACTTCATATAATGACACAACCACCACATAGAACGACGAAAGCACTGCATATCATTAGAAAAGTACCACATATAATGACGAAAGTACCGCATATAATAAGAAAAGCAGTGCGTATATTGTGAAAGGCACCGCATATTATGTAAAATGCACGGCATATAACGTAAAATGCACCACATATAATTAAAGAGGTTGACATAAGACAGTGTTGGCGTTCCATAAGAAAGCACTCGTTTACTGATTAAGCCTAAGCGCTCGTTTCAGTGATTAGGCCAAAGCACTCTTGCGAAATTTTGCGGTTAGAAGTTTACTTAGGGAGGGGTGGTATTTTCGACTGCGTATCCGCGTATCCACTTCACAATATACTTAGAAGTTTGCTTGGGGAGGGGTGGTATTTCCGACTGCACATACGCGTATCCGCGTATCCACTTCACAACATACTACTTAGAAGTTTACTTGGGGAGGGGTGGTACTTTCGACTGCGTATCCGCGTATCCGCGTATCCACTTCACAATATACCTAGAAGTTTACTTGGGGAGGGGTGGTATTTTCGACTGCGTATCCGCGTAGCCGCGTATCCACTTCACAATATACCTAGAGGTTTACTTGGGGATGGGTGGTATTTTTGACTGCGTATCCGCGTATCCGCGTATCCACTTCACAATATACCAAGAAGTTTACTTGGGGAGGAGTGGTATTTTCCCCTGCGTATCCGCGTATCCACTTGACAACATACTACTTAGAAGTTTACTTGGGGAGGGGTGGTACTTTCGACTGCGTATCCGCGTATCCAGCCTTTTCAGAGGTGCAGCTTCAAAATGGCAGGGTATTCTGCAGTTACTCCGGAAATTGTCCCTGCTTTATAGCCTTTCCAGACTTGTGCATAGAGTGGTGCAAAGAAAACAATTTACTTTCGTCTTCCGTGTCCAAAACCTGTGTGAAAAGGCAGTCAGTTGGACAAAGTGCCGCATCGGGAGATGGATCTGTTTCGTGATGCTCAAGAAAAAACTGCAATGGATAGCCTTCAATCCGCCAGAACACATATTAATTTTCTGACCGTAAACGTTCCTTGAAAAACTATTAGCCCTAGCTACCTGTGGCCGGAAAGTTTACAACTGCCTACAAGACAAGGGCTAACATCATCTCACAGTTAACCATCGCCTAAACTTCGTCGACCCAGACAAACACAGCACACAGCAGGGCATTGAAAAGACATGATAGGGAGTGAAACGAAGTATGCCTCGTACGGGAACATCCATGGATCTCTACCAAAGTTATTTACTTGGAATTACCTTTAAGCATATTGCCGATCTCTGCAAAGAGCGATAAATCGCAAAATCCCACTAAATGCACCGTTCGTGATCCTGAATATAGGAAAGGAAGAAAATATACACTTTGCAGTGTCTCGGCGAATTTTTAAGCAGACAGGAAGAACAATTTCACGATAAAAAAAAGCAGGTAGCCATTAAATTTCTTATGACAGTACTTTTATTTGGTTTGTTTGCTATGTTTGCGAATCTGAACCCTATTACAACGATTGCTTGAGACTCCACTTCTTGCGCTTATTCTAAAACTGAAAAATGGGTAAAATTGCAGGAAAAGTGCCGAAATTTGCAGGAAAAACTGTTCGATTTTCCGTATTTCAGACAGAAGTTCGAGCGGCTTTTTTTAAGTCCATATAGACTAACAAAAAAAAACTCTAACAAGAAAGAACAAAGCGCCAGAGTCCCAAAGGACGTCTATTGTTATCGCTATTGTTTTCTTGAAACAAAGGAGTGTATGCATAATGAAGTAGGGACCTGTTCGGAAATCTTGCCGTGCTCGCTCCTCCGGCGCCAGGCCAAGTGTTAGATGTTTTTAATATCATTCCGGCTCCAGCAGCACCAGCTCCGTTGCTACCAGTTTAGGAGCCTGTCCCTGCAGTTCCAGTAGCTCAAATAGAAAACTGGCTTCCCGCTGCGGCCAACAACGTGGCCCAGAACGCAGCGCCTGAGGTAACTAGTAACTCCGAATTTCAATCTCTAGCTTGCTTTTTTAGTTGGGTTTTAGTTCACGTGTTTCGTATCGATTTTATTTGGCCGTCACAGTTGGTTTGGCTCTCATGGCGATAGTAGTTTTCTGTTGTTCTCGAGTTTCTTCTTACCTTTTGTAGCTCGTTAGCGTTATATCGTCTTTGATGAATGCAACTCAGTGTTATTGTAATTTCATATTTGCGTTATGGCCACAGGTAACCCAGGCTCACTGTGTGCGTCACGTAGGTATTAAAATATAGAGAACATATGAGGCGAAGCTTAGGTCTGAAAATTTGCTAGAAAATGGTAATCAAAATCGATAAAACTTACCATGTGGTGAACTGTTGTTGTCTTTAATACGTACACGAAGTTTCGGGGAAAATGGTCCCCGTTCACCTTCCTTCATAATATAGTGACAAGGTAGGAGACGGAAGCCAGCGTCGGGACTCCGATCGACCCAAAACAAGCACGATTTTTTCCGCGAAAATCAAATCCAGTCGCTAAATAAACACGCCAGGTTCGTGGAATAGGAATTTCTCTAAACCATGAATCCACTGAAGCATCTCCAGGTAGCAACGCGGAGCCACCAGACTCCGTAAAACTTGTAAGTTAACCTGCTACAATGGCGGCCAGAAAGCGTGGTACTCACGAAGTGCCCAATTCAAAATGGCACTGAACTCTGGACGCCTGGTGACAAGTATAATAAGTCTCCCTCGAGGGAGGGGAGTCCCAAATTGCTAAAAACAAAACTCAGTGAGCAATTTGGGACTCCCCTCCCTCGAGGGAGACTTATTATACTCGTCACCAGGCGTCCAGAGTTCAGTGCCATTTTGAATTGGGCACTTCGTGAGTACCACGCTTTCTGGCCGCCATTTTAGCAGGTTAACTTACAAGTTTTACGGAGTCTGGTGGCTCCGCGTTGCTACCTGGAGATGCTTCAGTGGATTCGTGGTTTAGAGAAATTCCTATTCCACGAACCTGGCGTGTTTATTTAGCGACTGGATTTGATTTTCGCGGAAAAAATCGTGCTTGTTTTGGGTCGATCGGAGTCCCGACGCTGGCTTCCGTCTCCTACCTTGTCACTATATACTATGAAGGAAGGTGAACGGGGACCATTTTCCCCGAAACTTCGTGTACGTATTAAAGACAACAACAGCTCACCACATGGTAAGTTTTATCGATTTTGATTACCATTTTCTAGCAAATTTTCAGACCTAAACTTCCCCTCATATGTTCTCTATATTTTAATACCTACGTGACGCACACAGTGAGCCTGGGTTACCTGTGTTATGGCATGCAATAATTTGACCTTGCTATCTTAGAATAAAAGGGTAGACCTGTGTGGTAACAGTGCATACTATGGTCCGATGTGGCAAATAAACCTGTGACAAAATAGACCAGTGCGAAAAATGGTCCTGTGTGGCGATTATAGTCGTGTGCGGCAGGAGAGGTATGCAACAATTTTTTGCCTTATTGGTAAAAAGGGAAAATTGGATCTTGAACCAAAAAAAAACAAAAGAAGAGAGACCGAGAGCTCCTGTGGGAAATAGACTGGTGTGGCATTTTTTCATCTTCTCTGGCGAAAAAAAAATAAAAAATCCTGTGTGGTAACAAAGCATACAATGGTCCTATGTGGCAAATAAACCTGTGACAACATAGACCTGTGAGAAAAATTGTCCGGTGTGGCGATCAGTCCTGTGTGGCAAGTGAGGTATGCAACATTTTAACCTTCCTTGGTAAAAAGAGAGAGAACTCTGTGGGGAATAGACCTATGTGGCGTTTAGGCCTGCGTGGCGAGTGAGCCTTTGCAACATGATCACCTTCTTTGCTAGAAGAAAGAAAATGGACCTGTGGGAATAGTTCTGTCCAGCAATAATGCCCGGAGCTGTTGATTCTTGGTGACTGGAAATACATTTTTTCTCTTCTCTCTTTTTAAAAGAAGGAACTTGTGTGCATAGAAGACGTCCTATGCCATATATCACAAGTCGACCAGTTTCTTGGATCTGATTATCCTGTTTGGTTTCTTTATACTTTAAATTCCAATTGGTGGCGAGTAACTCATATTGGTTTACCGTTTCTCTCGGTGACCAGTAGACCTTCTGTTCCAGGGGTTGTGAAGTTGCTCCCTCCTGATTGGGAATCCAATTTCTTTTTGTTTTTTCTTCGACTACAGTTTTCTCGGTTTTGTAAATTAATTGGCCTTCAATAATTTTCTGCTCTTGTTTAGGGCCCTGCGAGAAAGTAACAAAGAGTCGAACAGTATCAGCTTCCATCCTAAATCTATGAAACTGGCTCGACATAAATGGGATTCCCATTCAGGGGAAAGAGAAACTTACTAGAAGTTGGGAAGATGTCTTTTATTCCAAAGAGAAACTAGATCTGAAGAATTCGTCTTAGAGATCCAAACCAGTTTGCACAATGATCGCCACTAGGCATATTTCCAACATTATTTGAATTGCTGAGTTTGGAAATAGGCCAAAAGGCAGCCCATACACACGTAAACACAACTGAAAAGGCTTTATTGAGTTATTTCCTCCAGATTTATTCCTATTTTTGTAATATTTTGAGACCATTTCACAATAAACTTTACGCAAGCAAGGAAGTTCATCAGCAAATTTTATCTCATATTTCACGGTTATCCATACAGAAACTTACACTTGCCACGTGCCAACATTGCCCAAACCAATTTCTGGTAAAACTGTGTCAAAAAGAGCGTTGATTTCTCTCCAAAATCGTTTTTTTGGACGTCGAATAAGTTTCCACTTGCAATGTTTGCCCCTGGCGCTCCCAGAACTCTTTGCGTATAAAGCACGGATCCAGTTACTGGCAAGCCATGCATAATTAAGTAAGGTCCAGCACGGAATTCTCATATATTAGACGCTTGTCTAAGGAGGGTTGTCTCGGGTACCTGAGACCATATAGTTTGCATTTTACACTGACCAACACGAAAATCCAACTGGAAATCCAACTCGAAAATCGAAAATCCAACTCGAAATCCTAACTCGGTAAATGGGCAACCTCGTGATTTTCGTCTTCATAAAAATGTCACGCGTCATGGGTTTACGTGTTAAATAACGTAATCGAAGTAAACAAGTGTGACTTATGTAAAATAATAAATATTTGCGGTTTGGTTGGTGCTGTTATCGGCAGGGTGAAAATTGTTTTCTCAATTCACCAAGCAACGATCATGCAGCGATCTCACTTCTATCACATTTTCCTTGGGTATGTTTTCCTATCCTTTGAAGCTCCACACCTTCGCAGCTCTGCTGTCGTTGTAAGCGGCAAGAAGCAAGGCTTTCAGCAATATCCAACATCGGTAAATCAGTGTCTGCAAAAGTGCTCAGCAGCCATAGATGCACGGAAGTCAATGATAAAGATTACTGAGGTAAGTTATTCCTTTCGGGGACGGTAAGCTGGGACCATTCATTTACTGAATCCGCCTCAAATAGTGCTCTGCAAGCACTCATTTTCTCCTTTTAAACGACTACGATAATGGAATCTATCTAATTCATTATGAGCAAGATTTATCCATAGCTCAGGCAACAGCTGGATCTAATTTAACGCTAATGGACCTTAACTTATGATTCTTGTTGTCGAATCCACTGTCGCACTTTGGCTTTTGTAGAATCTTAGAGAGAGATGAAAAAGCAGAACGCAATAAGCTATAACAACTTAAGTAATGATGTATTCTCGTTTGTTCCACGATGTGGTCACTAATGTGACTTTGATCGCAACGCACTGCTAATGGTTATCAGACTACAAGGCTACCTGATTACACACTGACTTCCAAAATTATTTTATTATGGCTTCCATTCTTAAAACCCTGACTAAAAATTGGATACTAATGAAAAGAATCGACGTTCTTGAAAAGAAAAAAGGACGTCTTCGAAAGCGCGACTTGATTTGATTATGGCAGATATATGATTGCCATCATACACATTATCTTGTCGCCGGCTAAGTAATATTCAGTAATAACAATCAGTTTAACTGTTGAAAACTAAAGCCCGGTTTGTCATCTCCTCAAAATGTATTTAAAAAAATTATAGACTCTGTGTGTTTGCCAGACAATGTCATCATCAACTGCGTGCGATTCGTGATTGTTATCATCACCGATCCCGATTACTGTTTTTAAAACACCGACAACTATACGCAAGGAATCATTTTGTCTCTTTGCTCACTGAGTAAAATAACTTATTTATCCATTACCGATGATTTGCTATGTTTATTACCAGAGTAAAATAAACATTTCTGCATATATGATGTAAGTCAAATTCTATTTAACAATACCCACACAGTAATGATGTTGAATGATAAAAATGCTGATAAGAGAGACTCATCCGCGATATACGTCATGTGGAATGATGTCAAAGCTCCACACTTGGAAATCTCAATTTCTCTGAACTTTAATAGTTATCCATCGCTATTGTTTGAGTGAGCTTAGCTTTATCTTGAATGGCGTCAGAATCAAAGGGGATTACTATTAATAATTCCCATCTTATTTAAGATTTAAGAAAACTGAACTGTCTGATATCGTCATAAACGTCTTCTCCTCTCCCAATGAGCTCTATCACAAATCTCTGACGCTGCATAACGAGAAATCTTGTCCACACTGTTTAATTAAATGCCATTTGATCGCCAAAGAAATAAGAAACATCTGTTCAAAATGGTGATTTTCTTAAACTTACTACACTACTACACTACTTGAAATTGTTGACGACCCCGCTGTATCAGCTGATCGTCTCAATTCTGATTTAAATAAGATTGCTGTTTCGGCTGATAAATGGTTGGTAACCATGAATCCTGTTAAATCTCGTGATGTTGTATTTTCTCTGAAGCGTAATGAACAAGTTCACCCTCCTCTATTTCTCAACTCCAATGTCGTCAAAGATGCTGAGTCTCATACTCACTTGAGTTTAACTTTGCAGAGTAGCATGTCGTGGAGAAATCATATAGTTCATGTGTTTGAGAAAGCTTCAAAGCGACTTAACCTGTTAAAATTTGTCAAATACCGAGTTGACCGTTCCACATTAACATCCTTGTATAAGAGTCTAATCAGACCACTTATGGAATATGGAAATGTTATTTGGAACAACTGTTATGATTGCGACTCAACTCTACTTGATAGCGTTCAACATGAAGCTGCAAGGTTGGTAACAGGAGCCATTAAAGGAACCCGTTCTGAAAGGATATACAAGGAACTTGCTTGGGAGTCTCTGAGTAGCAGAAGGAAATGACATCCGCTAAGCCAATTTTACAAAATTGTAAAGAATCTTGCACCTTACTATTTAAGTGAGCTACGTCCAAAACTATCTAGTGACCGTACACATTATCGTCTTAGGTCAAGGGAAAACTTAACACAATTTTCATGTAGAACTTTTGGCTTTCAAAAGTCTTTCTTTCCATCCGCTATCACTGGCTGGAATTCTCTGGACCTAGATGTTCGAAACTCTGTATCTCTTCCCACTTTTAAAGCTAAATTAAGGTCAACTCTCTTTCCCCATATTTATAATAAGTTATTTGATTTTTCTTTTTCAAGGAGGGCATCTATTGATCACACCCGCCTTAGACTTGGTTTCTCTTGTCCAAGAGAATATTTGTTTAAAATTTACCGTTGTGCATCGCCTATTTGCGAGTACAGTCTTGAATCTGAATCGGTGAAACACTTCTTTTTGGTTTGCCCCAGGTATGCCGCTCAACGTAATGCCCTCCTTGCCTCTGCTGCTAGTATTCTCGGTGAAACGTGGTCATCGAGCAGCGATTCTAGGAAAATTAATTTTTTTTATCTGTAAATTATGATATCAACTGTGCTTTATTTCGTGAAGTCCAGAGTTTTATAATCAATACTAATCGCTTTTCGATTGCCACTGTTTGACTGTTGAATTAATATATTTCTAGTCATGTAACTTTTAATTAGTACAAATTGCTTTTCGTTGGCCACTGTCTGTTTGTTAAAAAAATATATCTTTAGTGATGTCAATTTTTTTGTTGTAATCTTGTGTGTTGTGTGTCTGTGTGTTTTGAGTGTAAGCCTGATTACTGCATTATTGTGAGCCCCCTTGATAAGCCAAGGTGCTTTTGGGGCAAACAATGGTTAATATGATTAAATTAAAAAATAATAATAAATAAATAAATGGTTATTTTGTACTGACATGTACAACATAGTTTCAACGTAGTTTCAAGGCAGACAGTACTAGAAAATACGACGCTTGGTATTTTATATGGGCTTTATTGAGTTAATGCTGCATAATCACTTAAAACAACACCATCGCTTTGGCGACGCGAAGAGGAAGCTGGGTTTTCTTCACAGTAAGAAATGTTTTCCAGCTTGTTCCTCTGCCGAAGATCTTGCTAATAAATTTGTCACCGTTTTTGAGGTCAAAACACTAACATCAGAAGCGAACGTGTTTCTCCTGTGATGCCTGAATTCTTCTACCGTCTGGATACTTTCACCCTCAGTTGAGGGTCCATTACCCAGTCCCCTACCTAATTGTGGTCCCAATTAGCAACTCCCAGTACTTGTTTGCACTAGGCTGATACGAATAATGAATTAAAAGCACCGACTGAGGCCATTTGAATACACGTACCTTCCGGGTTGGAAGAAAATAAGCGCATGTCATTCCATCGACCATAAAAAGCTGACCTTGTGGTAGTCTAAAAACTTGGTTGCGGGTGTCATGTTATCATGCCCAGCGCTCGCGCGGTAATTTTAGCGGACCTCGCGCTTGCGCACAGTTTTGAACAAGAAGCACATGTCGAAGTGTGAAAGCCATTTTAGAAATACATTTTCCGATATCAATTATGCACAAAGAATTATTTGGAACAATAAGGACATTAGAATAGACAATAGATCAGTCTTTTATAAATTGTACTATGAAAACGGGATTGTTTACATATGTGACTTGATATTTGAATCCGACAATAAGCAGTCTTATGATTTTTATAGACAAAAGGGTCTTAAAACAGATTTCCTGACATGGACAAGTTTAAGAGTATCAGTTCCGAAAGAACTTAGGTCGTGTGAATTGTTACCTGAAATGGACTCGGTAAATTTTAAACACAATGATATACAATTCGACGTTTACATGGCTAAGTGTAAGCATTTTTGTAAATTATTAATAACAGCTAAGGCTAAATTGCCTAATATGTTAAGAAACTAATCTCGGATTTTGACATCTCAAATTCTTTGGAGGAAATATATTCACTTCCACAAACCGTTGCCAGTGAAACGTATATTTGGTCCTTCCAATATAGAGTGCTTAATTATATATTGTATACAAATTCAAAACTTTTCAAAATAGATTGGTCGTTGAGTGATAAATGCACCTTCTGTGGCTCTTCAAAGGAAGAGTTGTATCACCTCCTTTTTGAATGCTCCCATGCGCAAATTTTTTGGAAAACATCCTCTTCTTGGTGGTTTGAACTTGTTAAGGAAAACATGACTGTGACTATAAAGGATATTATACTTGGGCTTCTAAATAGAACTGATATTATAAACTATCTTATAATTCTCGGAAAACTGTGTATTTGGGAATGTAGAAAAGCTGGCATTTACCCTGATTTTAATATCTTTCACGTGGAGGTCAAAACTGTCAAAACGGAAGTCCTTATTTTAAAAAGTGTACCTTTATTGATAGCACAGCCTTCACCGTCTCTGACACCACTTCGTTTCGGATCTTGAACAGAAGATAACAATAGACTGCATGTGCCTACTTGTTTCACAAGCTCAGTGGTGTTGAAACAATAACAGAATAACAATTTTTAATATCACTTATTAGCATAGGCTAAAACACTGGATAGCGTTAAACGCGCGTACTGATTGGCCACTCAAACTCCCGATATCTTTTGCTATTCAACTCCGAGCAATTCGCGCGGAATTCGCGCCCGAAAATGTTGTAATCTTTGCAGGAATAAATGAGTTAAAATCATATTTTTTGTGCAATATATATGATCTTACTGTTTTAGTATATACTAACACAACTATTCACAGAAGTGTAGAGGTTTCTAGTGGTGGATATTTACTAATTATCACTATGGATCAGTAAACAATATTGCTTCCTCTCTGATGGAAGTGCTGTGGGGTTTACAAACATGTGCAAGATCTATATAGTGTTATTCTGTTGTTAGCTATAGCGCTCCCGAGCCACAAACAGTGCCTCTGTGCTGAGTTTTAAGTCTGTTTAAATTTCTTACTTTGTCAAAATTTGAGTCACCCAACTCCCTGAGAAACGGTCCGTACATCTTCTTTTCTCTTCAAGCTTTGTCTTCTTTTTGTTGTGCTTCTTTTCTAAATTACTCAGGTTTGAAAAGACTTTTAGCATTAACCAGCTCAGATACCTTTACCGCCTCATGTGACTCCCCACTACTCCACCACTCCTGTTCCTTGTTTTCCACACAGTGCTGTTCTTTTCACTATTTATACACTTCTCATGATCACGCCTCATTAGGCTGCTTCCAAATAAATCCGGTTGACATCACTTTGTGGGTGTAGTGCACCATACATAGTCATCCTGTCCAACTCCTTTAAGTCTTCTTTCACCATACACATTAAAACCGCTGCCCCAAACCCCAGTAACGCAACAACGATACTGCCGACGTGTTCATTGCCTTGCTTTTATGTCTTCCATTCCAAGATTGGCTTAAGTCGCCTTTCATCTTTATTCTTGAGCTCTTCTTTCATTCCTTCGTCCTTCACTCTATCTAATTCTAAAATCCACAAATGATTTGCACCCTTCTTGTTCCACTTCATTTTTTACCTAACGAGTTCAGTTCCTCCTTACCTCTGTTGGAAATCAAAACGCCACATTTCTACGGTAACTGTTATCGCCTCTTGAAAGTTCTTAGATCTTCTTCCTCCAAAGATCTAAGCCGTGATAAATCTCTATTTCATTAAAGTTACACCATCACGCAGTCTTAAAAAATCCACTGCTGGTTGCCCTTAGAGTGTTTCTACTTTTCTGCCTACTTTGGTTGCGAGTCAACTCGAACAAAGAGTACTCCTAACTGTATCCCTAACGCTATGATACGATACTGTTCACGGTTACACAGACAGTGCTAGTCACTGATATCTTTATTTTCAAACAGATGTCAAGTCTCAAGTCTTGTAGTGAGAAATGTCTTGGGAAGGGTGAGTATGATGTCTTGATCTTTAATCAAAGAAGTAAAGGGAAACGAAAGTAAGGTCAAAAAGTAATTAACAGAATTGACCAGATTGTACGAAACAAGCACTTTTAATAATAAATCAAGAAGTTTGGAATACGCGCTCGTCGATGTCATGCCCTCTCATTCGTTGAGTTACGTTACATAATCAGAAGTCCATATAACCAAGAAGTCTCGATCTTCGCTGGAATTCAACGTATCAGCTTACGGTAATATCGATTTTTTAAATCGCTTTGGACCAATCAAAAGAGTTTTGGTCATCAGGGCAAAGGGGATTGGCCAATATTTGGCGGGAACTGTTCTCTAAACTTCAATAATACCACGTAGACTGATGGGCCTAGACCAAACGAAAGAGATAAAAGGCCTCCTGTGTGAGGAGCAAGGGTTGCACAGTCGGTTAGTGCGCGGCCTTGGTGCATAAGGTCCTGAGTTCGATCCCCGTATCTGACATCCTTGTTTCGACTTCTTTCCTTTCAGTGTAGCCTAAGTAGCTTTAAATACTCTTAAAACGGAGCACTGATGGAAAGAGGGGGGTAAAATGAGCGCACCGTCAGCTTCCTGGGAGAGTACTCTCTAGAGAGTAAAGGAACTTCTGACGTTAAATAACGTGTACCTTTACCTTTATCTTTACCTTCCGACGTTACCAATTGATTTCAATGGAAATGAAATTACTATGTAAAGAAACGTATGGGGTTGGGTCATTTTAAATAACTGCCGTCAACGGTATTTACGCTTAGTTCGCAAACGTTTATTTCGCTGATCGATTGCGTGATTGTAATATCCCACACAGGTTTAAGCCCCGTATCCGCTCAACAACCTTCCCCCCCCCCCCCCCACACACACACACACCCCTCCTTCCCCCAATTAACAATGGAGAGAAAACAACCATGATAATAATAATAAAAAACAACAACAACAACAAATTAATACAACCGTTTGGCAAAGGGAATTTTTTTTCTGCTTTCAGGAATGCCTGCCTCATTAGGAACTCACCAGATCAAGCAATCTTTTAAAAGAATCAAAAGAGGTGACATGCGGTTTATACTCAGCTATCATTGACGGCGATATTAAAACATTTAAGTAATGGCACCAAAAGCGTATAAAAAGCCAATTTTGCGAACGTCTCGTTCAATACGATTTACCAACTTTGGTTTAATGATATTGAGTACCTTATACATTGTTTATTCATGTAAGGCAGTGTTGGGAAGCCAGACATATTCTTAAGAATGTCAGGACGTATGAACACACTAATCACGTCACGCGTACAGCTCTCAAGGGTTACGTTAAGAATTGTTTAGAATTTTTCTATTGAAATGACACAAAATTTGGCCTGTGATTTAGGAACACAAGTCGCAAGTCAAAGACAACATAACTGCATGGTCATCATTCTCTCCGGTCTCCAAACGTTGAGATTTTTTTAAGTCTGCACTTAGAACAATGACCTTTGACCTGCACTCACCGCGCATTAGCAGTAAAGGCCAATTTCTGAAGTCGTTGAAAATAACGCAGTAAGCTAGAAGTCCATGCTCCACGTAAGCAATCTCGATTATTATGATGAAAGGAATGGCGTCCTCTGCAGAAGATGTTGCATTCGCCCTTGCAGATAGCAAGTGAAACGCCCATAAAGATTTCCTGTTATAATAGTATCTAGAACTTTCTTTGCGTACGTTTCTTTTCCACTTTTTGTAGAAGCGTCTAATAACTCCTCAACAAGCGTAACGTATTTCGCTGGAAACTTGACGCGTTCAGAACAACCATACGGTACGTGATACAGAAAATGGTGTATGTACGAATAATTAAGGGGCCCACCTTCAACCGACAGGCATTGCGTGCCGCGGAACAATTTTCATCTTTAAAAATTCCGTCCATAGCTAAGATTCTTCCAATTAGATCGCTACGATAAGCAATGCAAATTTCCATAACAAAAACAAACGGTGGAAAAGCCTGTCGGTTGAAGGTGGGCCTTTAGGTATCCCGAGCCATAATGTCGTATGAAGTACGTTTCATTTGTAATGCCATATTTTGAAAAGAATATTTAACAAATAACAAGAAGTCTCTCCTGTGATCTGTTCTGCATGAAGCGGACAGAGCACGAAAGAGGTGTGGCGAAAATTTCAGATATACTCTCGTAAAGCACGCTAAAATCACAATCCTTGTTAGAATGGTTTGGAACATTTTTTTCACAAACCGAAAGTTAGTTCGTATTTTGACAAGCTAACAGATGAGTGCAAGCGGTTTTTTCAGTCTAAAATTGGCATCTAAATGCAACCTGCTCAGTAAAATCCGGGTGAACTTTGGCACACAAAAACCTGTGAGTGAACGATACTGTCACGGCAATTGTAAAACAAGCTGCTTACGCCTTAGTCTCTGAAAACCACGCCCCCAAACCCCGGGTCATGGCCGTCCAATTACGCTTGTTTTTTTTTTTAACTACGCATTTCTCCGGAGTACGGGTGCAGTAACAATTTGTTAAAACGCCAGCCTTGACAGAGTGGTACTGGGTCCTAGCGTAGAAAATCGTTCCGGCCTCAAATTGGCAAAGAAAACTGTTTTTTTCTTCTGAAAAATTCTCCCCATTGAAGTAACAGCAGCGAACAACGAGTGCTCTGAGATCATGTCCTCTCCCTATTATCCCTTGATGCCTCTCACGGGATGTCTAAAGAAAAGTACGCCTGATTGCAGGTTACTCCATCGGGGACTTTGCCCGCTGAATTAATTGAAATAAAGCATACTTAATTTTTTGACCGCTTACAACATATTGAGTCACAGACCATAACGTTTTGGATACGTTTGCATCTCCAGAATGCAGAGAGTGTCCAAGTTGCACCAATTTTGGAAATCCAACTGATTCCACAGGAGTAGTTATAACATTACATCAACTTCCCAAAACGGAGAGGTGTTATGCAAACGTCACGTGGGATGCCCTTGACAGCCGTAAGTCAGTTTTAGCCAAAAAATCCACGGTATATATAATTAGGATGAAATAATTTTCAAGTGAGTTTGCTGTAAAAGTACGTTTATGCCGCCATGTCACGCGTCACCAGTTGTTTTGAAATTTGAACCTACCGGTAGTATTTAAATCTGCGTGCCCGTTTTGAACTTCTCTCGAGATTCTTGAATTTCCGTGGAATATTCCTTGTTATATCAAAAATAGTTAGCTATGACCTTTCGTTTTATTATAAAAAGTGAAAGCTATTTCAAGCGTTTGATGAATTATTGTTCGGTACTTTTTTCGTAGAAACCTTCAGAAAAGTCTGAAGATGCCGTTCAAATCTCGTAAGCTCCAAAGAGGAATTTAGTCTTCTGGATACTGGTTATGCGTGACATAGCTCGACTGCAAGTGCTCTGCTTGACCTCGCGTCGAAATGGACGGAAGTTTCTTCGGTGCCAAATTTATCTTTGCATTATTGCTATTTTCATTCGCTGAACTTGTTCTTATTATGAAGTCTGCAGAAGTGCATGCCTGAAAGTTAGTTCGTTAGATTTAGGGACTAGCGATGGATTGGGGTTTCACTTCTTAAAGGTATCACATGATACCTTGAAAAAGTGGGTCTTCTCGCTATGAAGACCCACATTTTTATTTTATATACTACCCATTTTTTCTGATTGCAGAATTCCGAATTAGGGTGGCTATGTCATACGGATGAGACTTGAAGGTTTAAATAAACATATGCCCATAATTGGCACTGTTTAGGTTGCTAGGTAGCATGTGGAGCGGGCGTATTGTAGAGGGAAACGCTCAGTCCCCTGTGATTGGTCAATGTTAGTGAGTACACAGTGTTGATAGCGATTAGGGTTTGGAGATATTCTTATCCTCCAGTCACAGGTCGGTGCGATTTTTGTTTCTTAAATTGTTGTTATAGGGGTACAAAAACTTGCAAGGATTTTAATATCTGTTCTTTCAATTCCTTTTGATGATTTAGAAAGCGAGAGAGGATACTATATATATTACTCATTTCAAAATTTTGGACTATCAATTACCTCTATAAATTGCACGGAACTTAGGAAGGTAAGGAAGTTAAACGTTAAAGAGATAAATAATTTCTTTGTAACAAATATCTTCAGAGTACAATTGCAACTATAGTAGAACGATGTTGTTCCGAAGATATTGGTTGTCCTGTGCATCTGTGCACGAGCTTTTCTGAAGTCTGTAATGTTTACCTGTACTCGATGGAAAGTTTTGTCGATTAAATGTTGAAGTTTGAATTGCATATTTGTTCGGCCATGATTGTGAGCCGACCAAAACCCTGACGAACAGGTGTGCCTGATTAAGATCCTATTTAGCTAGGCTAAGCGGAAATTTAGTCTCGCTGGTCATGGTATAATTTTTGCGCAATTATACGCAAAAAGATAACGTGTAAAATGCAAAACACTTTATATTAAATGTGATAGAAATACTGAAAATAATTTAGAGGGAGACCCTTCCAACGAGCCCTTGTTCTCTCTCACTCACTCCCTCACTCTCTTGCACACCCATGCACTCATTCGTCCGTCCGCTCATTGATTTATTGATTCATTTCATCTTTCTTTCGTTTGTCCATTTGTTCATTGGACCGGGCAATCTTTGGATTACCAATTAAGTGTTTTAGAGTGGTTTTCAATTGAGTGTCGAAAGAAATTAGCGAATTGCTTTGGTTTATAATTACTTCACTCAGTGATTGGTTCAAAGTTCTCGCGCCACTTTTTCAACCAATCAGAAGTGAAACCAAAACCAATCATGGCTCGCGTGTGCACATTTTCCCACGCTTTGTGTCGCCAACGTGTAATTACTTCGAGTTTTCATTGGTTTACCGAATTGTGTCCGTCCTTTTTGATTGGCCAAAGTAATTACTTTGGTTTTGGTTTTACAACACTCATTTGAAAACCGCTCTAAGGCTGCCTTGACACTTAGTATTAACGTTGAGTTCTTGCTTTTGCTTTCAGGGCGTTAACCATTATATTATCGATAATTCTTCACACGGACTAACAGACTCGGCCACTGTCAAAGTTATTGTATGTACACCAAGAGATGACAAAGGAAGAGAACACATCCACCATGCATGGACCTCTTCTAATGATATATTTTTTTCAATCTAATTTAGCCCGGTGGTCATCATGCGCGAATATCTAAAGGAACACACCTGGCCCCAGTTGTTCAAACGATGGATAGTGCTATCCGCCGGATAAATCACTATCCACTGGATAACTCAATTGGTTTTGCTGGTGTTTATCCGCTGGATAGTGTTTTTTTTCCGGTGGATAGCGCTATCCATCGTTTGAACAACTGGGGCCTGAATGGTAGTTGTAACTATCTCATTAATTAAAATTCATGATCAACTTTCACAGCATTACGCGAAGCTTAAAATAGATTGAAAAAACTATCACAGGGCATGGGGATGTGTTGTCTCCCCTCGTCGTCTCTTATTAATTTACACTGATCAATGTCTAGAAGCTGCTCATTTGAAAAGATGTTACGATCGACTGGTGTTCCCTTTACAACGATGAAAATAACACATACAACGGCTACAGCTCCCCCTATTCTTGGCGAATAAGAAAAAACCTCTGAGAGAAGAATAACTAGTTCAAACCCCCGTTTGTGTAATAATATGGAATCGATGTGTGCTATTAAAGAATGCCGAACAACAGTTTGTTCTAAACTACAGAGTAAATATGTTGTCGGTACTAATACTGATAAAGTAGTAGATGGCTGCAGCTAACTTTGCATGTGTTGGATGACACCACGTCCGGCGAATCAGTACGGTAATCCCTGTTGCCAGCGCTTTTTTCCCTCGACGGCTGAATCTTGGAATTGGCAGATGAGCGACGTACTTCAGGGGGTCACTGCTCATCCGAAAACTTATCACTTGTTTCTGGGTCTGAGACAGTGTGAGCCCGTTTGAAAAATCCTAGCTACGCCCCTGTACTTCCCAGAATGGAATCGCCGTAGGATCGGCAAGGGGAAGTCAACCGAGGGATGGACTATCTCTAAACTCGAGCTTAATGACTAAAGGAAAGGCGCAAATCATAAAAAAATAAGAAGAATCACCCGTAAGTTTGCTGTATGTTATAAATAGCGAAAGGCAACTCCAAAACAACATAGTGCAAGGACTGTTTGGCACATAACATTTGCCCACATCGTCAATCCCTTTCATTCAAACAAGAATATTTCTGTCCATGTGGATGGTTTGCAACTAATCTCTAGACATATATAGATAACAATCTTGTAATGTACAATTGCTGGTGGAACAATAGGTATGGAACGCCAACACTGTCATATGTCTTTCTTTGTGTTTTATACGCAGAGGTCACGTTGGTTTATGTAGTGCTTTTGGGTTTATGTTGAGCTATTATCCCTTTATATGTAGTCTTCTTCATCCCAGTGAATACTTGAGGAAAGACGAAATTGTTTCAGCCCTAAAGTAGCCGCCACACCTTTCAAAAAACACTCTAGCACAGTATCTGCCTTATTATTGTTTCTTCACTCTAGTGCCAATGGAAGACGGCTATATACATCAATTGCACCAATAATAAATTACAAAGTACCACCGCACAAGTTTGTGATTGGTGTCTAAATGCCAAAGGTAATTCGGTCCCTGCACATCGTACACGCGTCTATTAAGGGGTCTCTTTTTCCTTGCATTTATTCCATTGCTGTTTACTCGATGTAACCATCTCTGACAAGCATCCTTTGCATTACTATTCCTTTCTCAACTTGGAATTGCTTGATGAAAGATTCCTCACAGCATGCATGGAAATTCTTGAGTAATTTTTCAATGTGCACATTTAGTCTCGATTCTCCTATTTCTGTGAAGTCAGACTTGCTAAGTCCAAATTGACTCATCCTACGGTAAATAATACTCTTAAAGACGAATAGGATGGCAGAAGCTTCCCTTATGGTGAAACCTTATCCTAACAGATTTTCAAGCACACTCTTGGGAATAGAGAATGACAGTGCTCCAAGACATGTTTGAATCTTTTTCACCGCTTCTCCTCCAAAGGTTGCACACTCAATTCGCAGTGCCATTGTATTACTGCGAGAGGTTTTTCATAGGCTTTGCAGTTCTTGTACCGACAACCTGCAAACAAGGTCGGGTGTTCGTCTCGAAATTTCTCTTCCAGATATCGAAGTTTCACTTTCTGTAAAACGGGCAACAATCTTAAAAACACGAGTCAAAATGGCGACCTCATTCGAGGGGGATTGGGTTAACCTCTGGGTTTGCTCATCATAGGATTTTCAGTGCACATAAGCGTGAAAGTACAGGCGGCCCAGACTCGGAGGGCAAAAAAATTATAAGGACTTGTATGGAAATCTCGAAAAGAAACTGAAAAAGATATTTACATGCAAAAGTTCTTAATAAAAAGCCGTACTTTAATGTCGTGGTGACTTTCTCGCTTTTTGTGTCCTTACCTGCCCGGGTTGTCACTGGTACCTAAATAAAGGGTACCGCTGGCCTGGTTTGAAATTTATCTGACAAATAGGAAACAATACGTCGCTTTGGGTGATACCATGGTCTCCGGTGTCCCTCATGCAAGGAAGTTCGTTAGATCCTTTCCTATTTTTGATATACATCAACGACCTCCGTAATTGCTCTGAGGTCCTTTAATTTAACATATTTGCGGACGATACTAACTTGTTTGCTTCTGCAAAAGATTTAAAATCATTAGAATTGCAAATGAATTTAGAACTAAAAAAGGTTAAGGAATGGTGTGACATAAACTAGCTGTCGATAAAACTAAAGAGAACCAATGACATGGTTGTAAAATCTCAAAGGAAAAAGAATACGAAGGTTAATATAAATATAACTAACCGAAATGGATCATGCCACTCCCTAGAGCGAAAGGATCACATTAAATATTTGGGAGTAATGATCGACAGTTCTTTAACTTGGGAATACCACATCTCATATGTATTATGTGCAAAGCTTTCACGGGATACAGGAGTAATCTCTAAGTTGAGGCATTATCTACCTCTCAAACATCTTATGCAGATCTATTATAATCTTATCTATCTTTATATTTCGTATGCTATTGTAGCCTGGGGCAGCACCAGCAAAACTAATTTCCAAAAATTACAAACTAAGCAAAATCATGTTATTAGGTTAATGTTCTTTGCAACTCTATTTGGCCAAAATACCGATAGTGCACTACCTTTACTTAATATCTTTTAAATGTTAACGATAACTAATGTATATCGCCTGCATGCTCTCAAATTTATACATGCATGGCACAAAGGTATTCTGCCAGAACTCTTCGACCATTTTTTCCAGTATGCCAGCAACGTACAATTATAACACCAGGTATGCGGCCAATCAAAATCTTTACAAATTTCGAGTAAAAACAAATACTGGCAAACAAATGATCTCGTTTATGGCAATTGATCTTTGACAAGAAACTTTAACTTTAACTTTAACTTTAAAGATCTAAATCAATATGCTTTCTCAAAAAGTGTTAAAAACTATTTTCTATCTCTGCAATATCAAACGTAAGTTTCCACAATTCCAGAAGTGTTAAAACTATGTTCTATCTCAGCAATATTAAACGTAAGTTTCCACAATTCTTCTAGCTCTTTCCTTTAGTAATCCGTCCCTCCAGTGTTTTTGACCTCGCCCTTCTTTTAGCCTTTTAGCCTCCATGCACAAACTATAGACCAGTGTCACCTTTAATTCTTATATATGTATCATTTTCTTTTTGTTTATGTTAATATTGTAATTCAAACTGCAAGTGCAAAATTAAGTGAAGTTGAAGTTGAAGTTCTCCGGCATCAGTCACGCTCAAACTCCGGCGATAGCCACACGGATAAATTTACTTCTCTTTGACCTCGTGTCAAGGTCCACCGAGCATCCATTGCTGAGAAACAGCGAAAAATATTCAAATATTCAAAGTCCTTCGAGGCTCACTTACAACATTTGGACACGGCTGGTCAACCGTTCACTCGAGCCTCGATACGGTGAGAGCAAATAAGTGATTTTACCCAAAAAGGGAGAAAGTCACCAGGACAATATAGTACGGCTGTTTTATTGAGAACTTTCGCATGTAAATATCTTTTTCAGTTTGTAATCGAGATTCCCATACAAATCCTTATAATTTTTTTACCCCCCGAGTCTGGGCCGCCTGTGGTGTAAGCACCCTACAGAACACCGTATTGCGTCAAATATTAGAAAATGCACTGCTCGTCATCACATAAAGCAACATGCGCTGCGTATATTGAAGAAAGCATATCAAATAATGAGAAGTAGACCGCGTGAGACAAATTTAGCACAGTGTATATTTGTCAATTGACTACATATAAGAGGGGAATTGCTCAATATAAACGCAAAAGCACTACATATAACAACGAGACCTCTGCGTATAAAACACAATGAAACACATATGACAGTGTTGGCGTTCCATAATAAGGAGCTACTAAGAGATCGGGTCAGTACCCAGCTATTACAACGGCTCTCGGGATTGGTTCCGAAAACGATGGACACAAAGAACAATACAAAAGAAACAATGCACCCTAACTCTAAAAACAATAGAGCGGCGTCCTAAAGTGATCCAATGAAATTAGAGGTGGTAGAGAGCTGTATCCTATCTTCAGAGATCTTTCGTGTTTTGGTCCACCAACGTGGCAGCGATGACGTAAAGTGAAAACTACCTATTGTCACTCTATTCTATTCATTATACAGCGCAGTCGTCAACTGTTCTTTCATTGATTGTTTGCAGATAACTCCTCTCCCAAATGCTACGACCCATAATTTAACGCGTAAGTGTTATAATGAATTAAATTCATATCGATCTAGTTTTAAAATGAAGTGAATTCAGAAAGGCTGTTAGACGGTTGTAACATTTTTCTCTTCATGGAGCATATTCTTATTTTTTACTCGTGTGACTCGTGACCAGGTTTTTTTTTAACTGAAAAAATAGAAAATACTTCATAACGAAAGGGTTCAATTGCCGGAGGATGAGCTTGGGGAACCAAAATGGCCACTGTTTCTTTGTTTAACGACACCCGTAATGTCATTGCCGGGCGTGACATCATGTGAAAGCCAAGTATTCCTTCCTGTGATCCGTGCCCATTTTTTTGCACAAAAAAAATAACATATTTGCGTTGGAATGGGGTGTTTTCACTCACGTGACCAGCAGCCATATTGGATTACTAAAACAAAAGAAAGTATTTACATGAAAATAGAGTTCACTTCCCAGAGGATTGGTATGGTACACTATCATGGCCGCTACTTCTTTGTTTTCGAACATCAACATGGCCACCTTGACGTCATGTGAAAACGCTCTATAGGCTTTAAAATTTCAAGATTTTTTTTGGATTTTTTTTCTTTGCTTTGAAGTCACTTTCATTTAAATCAAATTAAATTGGCACAATCGCCATTTTACCGTTATCGTTAAATACCTCATTCCCTTGATTCAAGACTAGTAACTCAATTTGTAATTAACAGTAACAAATGCATTGTTTCGTTTAATCATTAGTTTACTCAAGGTTGAAAAGAGTTCCACAGAACTGTTCCCAAGAAGGTAAACATTTCTTTTCTTGTTTTACATACTTCTTTGACCGATAAAATTAAGGTCCCGTTGGAAGTTAAATTTGGGCGTCTTGCTCTAATTGCTCTAAGCATGTTAAACAAAAAATCTGAAAAATTAATTTTAGAACAGCTAAAATCGCTTTTCCTTGTTTCCCGCCATAATCTGCGCGCGAAAAATGTTTGACTTATCATGTCGTATCATGTCAATCACACGTGAAAGGATCGGGTGTCAATTGACAGCCTTCAAGCGCCAACTGCTACCTTAGCACGTGTCAGAACGCTGATTGGCTTAGCACAATTGGCCCTCAAGTTGGGGGCGGAGATATCCAGCAGACCTTGAACTGCCCGCGAAATCTTTAAGCTCGATTTTCTTGGGCTTTATTTTGACGCCAAAATTACAACTTTTCGGACCTCCTGTCCCGAAATGTTTCAAAATAACGCTTCCAAATGTCCATTTCTAATAGATGATTGTACTAACCCAAATACCGTGTAAGTAATTTTTCGTTTGTCTTTCGGAGATTGATTTTATGGCACTTTTTCTTCCCAAATTAAGTCGCCAAACCTCAAACATGTCTTGTGGTAATTATTTATAGTGTCTGAAAGACGATTTCGTTATTATTTGACGTATATGACCTAGACACTGACATGGCCCTTTACAATAAAATAACAAAGTAGAAGGCGTTATTTCGAAGCAACCCCCGAATCTGAACCAAAATTGCGAACAAAATCCTTCGAACGATAATTTTTCTCTCGCAGAGCTACGCTAGGATAATTTTACCTTCGATATTTGCCAACTTATCCGAGCCAAGCTCTTTTCCATAGTCACTAGCCATCCTCAAAAGCCCACATAGTCCAGCTTTCGGCGCCATTTCATCCTTGTATGTCACTACTGGCAACACGACCTCTTCCTCAAATGAAAGATTATTCCTCATTGTCGGTTTGCTCCAAATGAAGTATAATCCTCCATTTAGATTACTCTGTCGCAGTGCTTGTGGTAGCAGATAAGAAAAAAAAAAAAAAAGGAAAAGCAGCCCTTGGACAGGATTTGAACCTGGAGGGAGCACCCACTTTGAAGGAACTGTTTTTATCCACGTAACCACCAAATATCAACTAGCTGTTAATTGTACTCATTATTTACCAACACTAACTAGTATATATGAAATCATTCTTGAATAGTGCTTATGTCTATTGATTGATTTTAAAATGGTTAGCTTACTCTTGAGGTTTGGTAACCTACATTTTATCCTGTTTAAACTTGTTTCTTATCGGATGATAATACACGTTTACAGCGGCATTCGGAAGAAAAAAATGTTGACATATTAAAAATATATATTCTGGCATTTAGCGATGTGGTAATCTAATTCTAGTGGTTAAAGGGAGGGGTTATTGATGAAACGCTCCCAGGTTCGAATCCTGCGGGTCCCGCGAGTCCTGACATTGGAGACTTTTAAAGGAAATGTGTTCATTTCCCATGGCCCCCATCAAGCTTTCAGTGTCCAAAATGAGCGATAATACTTCACTTGGAGCAAATTGACAATTAAGAATAATCCTTCCATTGAGGGAGAGACTACTGGACCAGTAGACGCGCTCGGCCCAACTAGGAAAAAGAGCAATCATCGTCTGGTGGAGAGGTCCACAAAAGCAAATGACCATGCATATTGACCCGAAAGTATGGTCATTTGCTTTTGTGGACTTGCAGATCGTGGGCCGCCTGTGATATGAATGGGGAATTCGTGGACGTTTTCAGGAAAATGTGCTTTTGTATCAGTTTTGCTTTCTTCATTTTTATCGCCATTTGTTTTCCTTTCTTCTTTTAGGAGACTCTTCACCAACACCAGTATCAACTTTAGGTAGGATATTTTAACAACACCACTCACTTAAGGAGATGGTCAATGGTTCTAATAGGAGTCGATCCTCTTCGGCTTCTTAGCTATAGGAGACTAGTGATAGCTGGTGCGGACATGCTGTCATTTTACACCTACACTCAAAGGCCAGATCGTAACACCTTCTCCAACAGTTTGAGGGGCGAGACATGTTCTTTTGTATCAGCTTTGATTTCTTCATTTTAATCGCCATTTGTTTTCCTTTGTTCTTTCAGAAGACTCTTCGCCAACATTAGTATCAACTTTAGGTAGGACATTTTAACAACACCACTTAAAGTACTTATGGAGATGGTCAGTGGGTGAAGAAATATATTTTATCAATGATGACTCGGGGAAAATCTGAGTCCTCCGGTTCTAACAGGAGTCGATCCTCATCGGCTTCTTAGCGGGGCCCATCGAGAAGATTAGAGAGTCTAACGATTTACAGATGTTATCACTTTCCGGCGCCTCAGTTATTTAAGACCCTCAGTACTGGGCCAGCCGGGGTTCGAACCTGCGGCCTCCTGCATGAAAGTCCAGTGCTCTTGCGACTGAGCCATCTCGTCGACTGGAATGCTACCTTTTGACAACTTCAGGCCTGACGATTTAAAAGGGAAATTGCCACCTGAAGTAGTTTCATGGCCTACCATTCACATCTTAGAGTTAGAGAGCATCCAAACTAGTATCTAGTTGAATGGTAGTAGGTAAAAGCTAGCCAAGATTTCCATTTCACTCGTGTTGAAAGTTTGCAAAAGAAGAAAGATCAATGTAAAATCCAAATTGGCAAAGCGCTGCAGTGCGATGCGACGAAAGATTGAGCCCAGTCGTATCTATTTTGGCCTTGTTCCTACTGCTTTGTCCCGTACTCTTCCAAATGTTGTCTACGTAAAAATTTGGGATTCTTACACACACGAGTTGTCAGTCGGCCCAAAATCGTTGCATCCTTACCGATGCGCTGGTCGATTTCGGCATCCAAGGACAGGTTGTTGCTGATGGTGGAACCAAGGTAAGTGAACTTGTGGACAATATCGAGTTCATAGTTGTTAATGGTGATGACACGTGAGGTATCCACGTCTTGGCCCAGCACGTTTGGTCATTTTCAAGTTGATGGTGAGTTCGAAATATTTGCAGGCTTGGGAGAACCTACCCATGAGACACTGTAGCTATTGCTCGGTGTGTGAGGTGACTGCTGCGTCGTCAGCGAAAAGTATTTCTCTGATGAGGGTCACGCACACCTTCGTCTTTGCTCTCAGTATGGCAAGGTTGAACAACTGTCCATCTGATCTGGCGTGTAGTTACACTCCTTCGGTTGAGGTATAAAAAGGCATGCTTCAGCAGCAAAGAAAAGAAGATGCCGAAGAGGGTGGGCGCAAGGACGCAACCTTGTTTTACACCGTTCTTAATGTCGAATGGCTCAGACATACTGCACTCATACTGGATGGTTGCCTTCACATCGTCATGGAAGGACCTGATCATGCTGTGTAGTCTTGGGGGGAAACCAATTTTCAGAAGGATGTTGAAGAGCCCTTCCCTGCTGACAAAATCAAACACTTTTTTTTGTTCTCTGCACCTCTCCTGCAGTCGACGGCGAGAGAATATCATGTCCACTGTGGAACGTTCTGCTCGGAAGCCACATTGGGACTCAAGGTAGACGCGTTCGGCTAGCTGTTGGAAACGCAGGAGCACGACGGGGGCAAAGAGTTTGCCTACGACGCACAGGAGGGAATTGTCCCTGTAGTTATTGCAGTCGCTTCTGTCACCCTTGTTCTTGTACAGGCTTACAATCTTGGCATCACGCATGTCTTGTGGTACGGCCCCTTCACTCCAACACTGACAAAGGACATCATGCAGTGGCTGCAGGAGGATGTTTTTGCAGCGCTTGATCAAGTCAGGTGGGATTCCATCGATGCCTGGTGCCTTGCCACAGGCCAAGTTGTCAATAACCTTGTTCAGTTCTCCCAACGTTGGCTCCGTATCTAGTGCCTCCATAATATATAGGCAGAGGTTCAATGGAGTCAAGAGCAGAAGTGGCAACTACGTTCTCTCTGGAGTACAACTGTGGTTAGTGCTCTACCCATCTCTTCCATCTGCTGGCCTTTATCGGTGATCACTTCCCCGCTGGATGATTTGAGAGGGGGAGTCTTACTTTGAGTGGGACCTACAGATTTATTGATTCCCTCATTCAGCTCTCTGATGTTCCCTGTTACAGCTGCAGTCTCGCTTAGCTGCTAGCAATACTCGTTGGCGTATCATCTGGCGGTCTGTTGCACTTTTCTCCTGGCAGCTCTGACTGCTTGGAGGGACCTCTCACTCGGTTAGCACTTGTATTCAGCAAGAGCAGCACGCTTCGCTTCGACGACGGGAGTTATCTCACTCGACTTGGAGTCAAACATAGAATTATGTCCACATCCTGGACACGTTATTACGTAAATCAAGTTCGAATTCCTTGAGCTGCAGTTCATCAAGTGTTTTATCCCAAATGTTTCTTCCGTGGCGGAGTGGGGGAATTCTGCAGAGTTGAATTTCTCCAAGATTTTGCACGACGACGATCAAGCCCTTTACATAGGTTGTCCTCTCAAATATCTGTACTTCCGATGTTGAACAAAACCACAGACAAATATTTGTCACTGAAAGTATAATACTCGTCGTTGCAGGCTGTACAGCTGAAATAAAAATAATAAGAAGAAAGGCTTGTGATTCGAACAAAAAAAGCTGAATTACAGATAAACCGATACCTACAAACAAGAGATTAAAAACGGAGACGTACATATTTTTGGGAATCTCTTATGTTATGCTCATCATCGATGGCGATGAAACAGGTCAAAAAGCGAACAAACAAGCAAGCCTTCAACGCACACCAAGCGAATAGCGCATGGTATTGACATCACGTGACCCCTAACAAAGGGGAGTACGGTGGGGAGCGCGAGATGACAAACTGTCCCCTACAGATTTCATCGAACTTAATTATTGTATATATTCCTGTTAAAATTACGGCCGTTCAAAATTACACCAGTACTTTTAATATCATGATTGCAAAACAGGTTGTCTCGAGATGCAAATTGAGCAAGGGTTTTACTTACATTTCTATTGTTATTGGGTTGTTGTTAACTTAGGAGTTAGAGGTGCTTGAGGGCAGTTCATTTTGACATTCCTGTTTTTGTTTTTTTGTTTTTTTTGTTTTTTTTCGACAATTTGGCCCAGTCCCATGATTTCAGGAGGTTGATATCTCTTTTCTCATTAATTGGGAGCCATACATCTTTAAGTACGGCCTGAAAGTTTTTAGCATAACGACCGAGTACAAAACTTGCAGCTGCAAATTGAACTCGGAGACGGCGTAGTAGGGTAACAGAACAGGTCGGCATAGTCTAGTTTTGACAAAATCAATGTTTCTGCTAGTTGCTTTCTGAGCTCGTATTTAGCAAGATATTTCATTTTCCTTAGTATCGATAAAGTAGTGTAACATCCAGACACTGTGTGCTTGATGTGACCGTCCATCTTAAGAGTGCATTGATGTGATCTCCAAGCAGCTCACAATATTTAATACGTTCTATTTTATGACCACTAACGGAAATGTTAGGATTGTCCTCGACAAGGACTAACAACAAAAAAACAAGAGTTCGCTTTAAAGAGTACACATGGATCCGTGTTCTCAAACAGAAGCATTAACGTAGTTGTCACACTTCTGGCCTTTTATAAAGTTTACCATGCATATTTCTCCTCAGACCACGACACTACAATTGTTATTGCGGTCACCGTTGCAGCTTCAGCGATAGCCATAATGGGTTTCAGTTTACTTTGGTACTACCGAAGGAAGAAAAGATCAACAGGTATGTTTGATCGGTTTGTTAGGATCAATACTACCCAGCTTGGAAGAGCTTTCCTTGATCTCTCTCTCTAGTAAGTAGGAAAGGAACCCTCTGCGTGGATCTCATCGATTATTGGACGAATAATTAAACTCTTAGCCGATTTAAAACTCGCTATAACCAGTTTGAATTCTAACGCCTGCCCAATGGCGGCTGAGTGCAAGTGACCTTGCATTGTTGTTTCGCGTGACAGAACATCGACGAGAAAATAGCAGAGGTCTTCCTTTCCTTTCTCGATGGAGAGGTAAATTAATGAAATCCGGTCTACCAAGAAGGGTAGAGCACTAACAAGGCGGACTAATTTAGAGCAATCCCAGGCACCTTCTTGGAAAGAAATATGTATTATCGAGCGTTTTCATTGTAAAACTATTGGGAAAATCCCCGTATGAAGGCCGTACGCATTAGCGCGAGCAGGGCCGGAAACGCCCGTACGGCCCTTACCTGCTATGAACACGCACTTCCTCGTGCGATGCAGTTTTACACAATTACGTTGCTTTTAAATATGCAAGTTGTTTACCACCAAAAAAGCAAATGCAAACAACATATTAGATAAATTTTCTTGCAATTTTGTGTTACTTATTTTGTCCAAACATCATAATCTGAGCGTTTGTGAATAGTGAAAAGAGCCCATATGATAAAATGCTTATTGACTGAGTTTAGGTCGGGCCGGGACAGGAAAATATTTGGCCCTCGGTCATGGCACACGGTACGCCATGATCGCGGGCCAAATATTTTCCCGTCCGGGCCTCGTACTCAGTCAATAAGTTCATATTGTTCTTATGAGTACAGATGGATTTTAGAACAGGTGTGTTTAGGCGTAAAGTTGACCGAGTCATCTCCTTATCTCCATATACACTGAAGCATCGTTAATTTATTTATTTATTTATTTATTTATTTATAGATATATTATTTATTTAGTGTCTGGAAATATGTGCTGGACGGAGTATGTAAGGCATTATTGTTTTGTTTCTAGAAGGGGAAAAGTACATTTCAGGCTTTAGTCAAGAACGTAAGTGTTTTATGCCCAGCGTCTATTAATGCAGATGACAACACTCAGTAGTATTATTATATGGCAAGCAATTTTCAGGCTAAATGGAGCACTCTGGTTGGCTGGTTTTCAGTCGGGGGTTTACTCGAGTTGAGTGAAACACAAAAAAGTTTTTGAAAAGCGGAGTTTAATTTTTTTATCACAACAGCACAATTGTAGCAAGCTGCATTTAGTTTTAAATGCAAAAGGTTACCGTTCAAAGTTTGCTGGTGAAAGACGAAGATTATGAACATGACCAAGCGGAGAAGTGTCCTATCGCTCAAAGAAACGATACCATATAACAAACAACCTCACGTGCTCGGGACCGAACTGGGGAATGTTAGCCCTTGGTCGTTCTTTGTACGGACCTCTCTGCGCTCGATCCGCGCTGCCAAGACCTCGAGCCCTCGCGCTCGGTTAGTAAGAGGTTATCACTTTTTTTCTGACTGAAAATAAATCTGTTTTTTCAGTCTTTCACGTATTTGTTCCATGAGAACAATAAACATTACTTTGGCCCTTTGCTCCTCCCAGAGCATAGGCCATTGTTATTGTTTATGGTGTGTTATTGCATGAGGAAATAACTCGTCTCATATGAAAGAAAAGTCCCAGCATGCATCTTTAAAGCTTTACAACATGGCGTCGCCGTTCAGGCTGAACCGTTGCACAAAAAGCCATGTTTAAATGAAGTATGTTTAAAACATTTAATTTCACAAGAATGTCACTACTTTTTTCGTTCATTATAGCGTTGCTCTTTGAATACGACGCATTCATCATTTACAGTTCAAAGGACGAAGAATGGGTTAAAGGAACTCTTCTTCCGACTCTTGAGGGCAAGCATTGGCTTAAAGTGCTGTATACACTTCAGAGATTTTACTCCTGGAATGCTTTATCGACAGAATATGGTCAACAGTGTATACGCGTCGAAAAAAACAGTTGCTGTAGTGTCCAAGAACTTCTTTAGCAGCGGTTTTTGTGAAAGTGAATTCGAGTATGCCCTGCGTCGACTTACAGAAAGGAGAGATGACAGTTTGATCGTCATTAAGCTCGATGACGTTGATACCCGTAAACTACCCTTGGAACTGAAACAGCGAAGCTATATCGACTGCCCCAAATCTATTGAAAAGGAAACTTGGGAGACTAAACTAGTTAACAGTTTAACAGTTCAAGGTTAAAAAAAAGCCCTTAATTGAGAGGATAACATATGCCCAGGTAGGGTGCATTTGGATGTAGGCTGTTTTCTAGTTTTAATAATAAGACGTGTAGTGACGTTTACATGGGATGAGGTTGTTGATGTAAAACTTTTAATTTTTTTTCATTTTGTTTAATGTGAACTAACATTAACTAATGAAGTAAAATAGTCACAATGTTTAGGGAACAAGGAAGAGTGTAGAAGGGCATGATATAGTTGGACCAATTATATGCCCTTTTTAATTATTACATTTTTGTTAAGAAAAGAAAGGAAAGTTTACTATATATAAAGGAAACAAGGGGCAGAAAGGAAGATGAATTTTAAAAAGTTCGTGTGACAGCGATTAATACTGAGCAAAGTAATTCTGAAAAACAGCTCTTTTAAGCAATCACTTTGTTGGTTTTCGACGAATAGAAATAGGAATAACATACAATTGCTGTTGGGCAAAAATTCCTTAAGTTAATTCTAAAGAACCCGAGATTGAGATGCTGCAAGGATACAATACGAGTGCCGTAAATATGTTGTTGCTCAGGTACACGGGATAGGGTGAAATTGGACGGCTTTCAGTCTAAGATGTGATCATAAAATAGTAGGCAGATATAAAGTTCAGCAGTGTCGGGGAACTTGATAAGACCAAGGTTTACGTAAGGAGGAGTAATATAATCACGGAGTGGTACGTCATTAATGATTCTAACTACTTTGTTATATAGCTTCACCAATTGAGCTACAGGTGTTTCATAATTATTATCCCACAATACGCAACCACAGGTAAGGTAAGGATATACAAGTGCATAATACATACTGATAAGAGAATGTTTTGCAACATGACATTTTAGTTTTGTGACAATATTTAAACGTTTGCTAATTTTACTATTCACATAATCAATATGGTCATGCCAAGACAAAAAACAATCAATAACTATTCCTAAATATTTTATACTGTAAGACTGTAAGACTGCAAGTTGGAGAGGCGGGTGTAAATTATAGTTGATTTTTTTGTGTTGGCTGAAAAATTCTGTGGCAGTCCCGCTAAATGCAGTCCACTAGTTTTCTCGACTAAAAATAGTTTTCCTTCATTTTGTCTCCATCAAAAGGGTTTGGTACAAATGTTTTAAAATTGAGATAGTTATTTCTAAATTATTTATTTTAATTTGTGTCGCTACAACACAAAATTGATTTTGAGCTCGCCCGCCGACCTGGTTTATGCTCGCCTTGTTCTCTTTGATGATACCGAGAAGGTGTTTCAGTATTGCGCAAACAGCGAACCAGTCTTGGGAGCAACTGTCTTCGGCTTTTGTCTTCGGCGTTCCTGCTGATGAAGCAATTAACATGCCAGTTTATCCCTCTCTTCTCGAACCACTCAGACTGTTTTTTCTCTGTATTGGAGTTGGACGAGCTTCATGCCCTAGTCCATTACAACAGGTGCAAAGTTAGTTTTAGCACGTTTTGTTTCGCTCTCTCTTGGTTCTCAGCTCCAATAAGATGGGACTTCTTCTGAAATATCATTTCTTTGGCCAGCTTATGGTCGTGTTTGAGGTCTTCTTTCTGATCCTCGCTGCTAAAATTAATTAAAGGCTAGTCAATTTCATTTGAGATTTCTTGTATCACAGATTTCAAGCTTTCGCAATTCGCACATCGAACTTCATGCTCGTGTGCACAAATTTCCTGGAACTAGGTGTTCTGGGGTCGTTGAGACATAAATATTTACACTACTGGTCTGGGCAACGACTCCCATCTTCTTCACAGTGCATCCTAAACTCTTTCTTAAGGTAGCGTTTACCATTTTTCAGCTTCTGACGAATTTCTTCTCACCACTTTGCACTAGCGCTGCAATGTTTCAAGTCATCCACGCAGTGCATATATGCTTAAAATCTGGGTTTTTAAACTTCTTGTTGGTGCTTGTTTGTACCCTGCAATTAAGGCCGTTACTTCATTATTATTTGAGCAAACGTCTGTTTTCGATTCCTGATAAGCTTGCAGTAACTTTTCGCTGCCTTTTGGGGTGATAACTTTGCACAAAGTGCGACATCCTTCGTCCATCTGATCCAAAGCCTGAATGTAAGAGGCTTCATCTTTCTATCAGTAAGTGATGCAATTCTTGTCATCGCCTCATTGTAGACCTTTATCACATCGTGCTCGGCTTTCTCACCTGACGAGCTTTCAATATTCTTTCCACGCCATTGCCCTGCTGTCCAAAGAGGAGGATCTCTGCTGGGTGTTTCAAATTCTAATGCCGACGACAAAAACATTACGGAACTTGCCTCCTCTTTTGGTTTCCTGGATAACACAAAGCAGGTAAATATTAAAATCAGTAATAATCCCAGCACTCGATCTGAAAGATCCCACTGGCACTTTCAAACTTGAAAATGTTCTTCGCAAGCGGTCATTCCGGGAGGGGTCTTGCGCACTGCCCTGAAGATAATTTGATCATGAGACATAATGGCCTCGCCATATGGCATATTTTTGCCAGTAGCTCTCTACATCTTAAAATAGAAACTTGGTTCGTGAACATTGAGTACCTTGAAAACTCTGGTCTATCACAGGGATCTTTCTCTTCATCCACGTGCTCTATCTCTTTTTTCGGTGTTCTCAACCACAGCCATTCAGTCTTCAATCTACTACTGTGCGATTTTCGGCAGCTGTTACAGATGGCTGGAAAGAAAAAACGCACGGAAAAGTGATCCCTGCATGCTTCATGCTGGATCACCGCTCTATTTAAGGACGTTCGCGCGAAATTTTTTCAACATTGATTTTCTTCTGAAACTTTACCACTGTAAGATGATGAGTTAGTTATGTCAGAAATGTAAAAAAATGGGGGGTCACCGACTTCGTTTTGGAGAGAACATGTCCGGAAAAACACCCAAAATGTGACAAAATCGGGCTTCGTTATCGAAAAAGGCCAGTGTCTGTAAACCCAAATATATTGCAATTAAATCTTTGAAGTGAAATCTTCTCTGCCAAATATTGTTTAAGTGGACTAATTAAGTGAATTTAGTCAACTGGTGAGGTTCCCTTAAAGATCAAGTTCGCATTTAGCGACCACAGTTTCACGCGCCTTGCAGCCGCAAGATGGCAGGATTTGATGTCCCGCGAGCAGAAATCTTAAAATTTTTTGAACCTCCCACATTGATTTTTTGTTCATTTTTGGACAACGTGGAGATAATTGTAAATAAATTCCGTTTCTGGAAAGAAAAATAGGGGTCACCGAACGTCCAAGACCGTTAAATCCAGGCAAAGCTATAGCAATGGCCTTTTGCCCTATCAGTTCTCATTTTATTACTTAGCGCGCGCGCTCGTGTATGACGTGGCGTGTGCATTTGCGTGCGCAATAAGGATACGCAGAAACAATTGGCGCGAACGTCCTTAATAAAAAAAAAATACGATGTATGCATTAATTAAATCTATCATGTCATGAAAAACGGTTTCAAGTCTCAACTGCGAGAAATTGTCTTATCAACGAAAGAAGTACGTCAAACATTGAATCAAAATTTAGGAGCAACATTAGCCCAAAATATTTTTGTCTTATTATCTTACTGGTTAGATTGTTGCTTATGCTATTTCTGGAATGCCAATTAATCAAATCTTAGTATAATTACATAGGAGATTATTGAAAATTCTCAGCGCTGATTGGTTGCCGTTGAAGTGATTTTTACGCTATAGAGCATTTTCACTTGACGTTACGGCGGCCATGTTGGTGTTCCAAAACAAAGGAATGGCGGCCATGATGGTGTACCAAACTAATCCTCTGGGATTTAAACTCTATTTTTCAGATATTTTTATGCAAAAATACTTTTTTTGTTTCAGTAATCCAATATGGATGCTAGTCACGTGAGTGAAAACGTTCCATTATCACCTAAGCGGTTTTTTTCAAAATTACTGCAAGCCGTTTTGTAGAGGTGTTGATTCACCGATATTCACCTCGCCTTCGGTGAAAAATGGTTAAATGTGTTCGTGTCTGTGTTTACATAATCTTCAAGTCTCTTGCAAAAAAGATGATGGTGATAGTATTTACAAGGTGAAAGGGCACACAGACGCAACCCTGTTATAGACCTCTTAACTCATTATATTACATCGTTCAACATCCAAAGTTATCGAAATTTATATAATACACGCGTGACCCGATTGGAACTGAAATTCCAAAAACTTCAAAACCATCCCTAGCCAATCTCACATTGAACACGCGATCCCCTTTCGTCGCCTCTCGTTTTCCCTTGTGATCAGGATACCGACAAGAATTAATTCTGAAATTAATTAATCTTTAATTCTACAATCACCAGATTCATTGAGTCACAAGACCAAGAACAGGCACTTGATTTTCAAGTTAACAAACCCGTTCGGATTATTCTACCCTTTAAAGATCAGCGATCAGCAGACTTAGTACGAAGACAGCTCTTCGATTAACAGCCCAGTGTCTCCGATTAACAGCCCAGTGTTTACAAGCAAGAAAATTGCTGATGAGATCAAAGTGACAGAGCCCAAACCACCTCTTATTAACGAAGAATGCGTTGTTTATGAATACAAATGTGATCTGTGTGATGCAGATTATGTGGGCTATACATGCCGACACCTATTTCAGCGCGCATTCTGTCATTGGTTAACACCTGCGGGACGTACACAAACTGAGGAACAAAGATCTCCGTGACCAGTTTACGATCCTCAAGAAATGCCGTCGGAAGCTGGATTGTTTAATTTATGAAATACTCTTCATCAAAAACAAAAAACCAACACTTAAGGAGGCTCGAAAGGGTTTTTGTTGCTATAGAGTTTGTGAAACGATGAAAGATACCAAAGAAGGATATTTCATAGTGTAGGCAAACTATAAATATCTTTGCAACTCTATTGTTGGGTAATACTTTGAGGGCTTTTATGACGTCATATCGGTTACCACGGCAACACACCAGGTCAACAAAAAGGCCCTCTCAACTTCAGTTGTTGAAAATTATCTGAAAAACTAAGTCGGTGACCTACCGTTTTTATTTCTTTGTTGGAAATCTCCCTAAATTCTTTAACTCATTAGAGAGTATGACAAAAAGTTATTTAGTAGAATATAAGATACATCGAAAAATGGCATATTATAGTCTACAGAAAATTGTACTAGATTAATTTCCCCGAAACTTTTTTATTTAAAGTGCCATCGTGAATGTTACGTGCATGCAAAAAATCAAGATATGTCACCTCGCAAAATTTCGAGATAGAGACAACTTTTTCCGCAGGTTCTATTTCCGTTTCGCGCGATTTTACACCGTATTTTCACTTCCGGTGTGTTGCATGCGCCACTTTTGGTAGAAATTTGATTCATTCTGCTGACGCGTGTTTCTTAGTTATGGCGTGTGTAGGTTACTCGATCGCGCGCGCAGCTAAAAACCCCTTCGAGCCTCCTTCAGCCTCCTTAACACTCAATCTGACTCCATTAAAGCAAACTTTTTATTTGACAGTTCAAGCGCACCACGCTTGGAATGTTATTTTATTTTATTTATTTATTTATTTTTTGTTTTATCAATCGGGGTATGAGGGAGCAATCATATGCGCAGAGACCTTCACACGTACATTTCAGTACATTATGAACTCACCTAAAGTTTTTTATTTGAATTTAAGAATGATGGCATGGAGCCGTCGAAACGCTATTCTTTTACATCGCTACTTTTTATTCTTAAATTCCAGTATTTTCCTAGACTTCTTCGATGTTTCGGGCTCACAAGCATTTCTTTGACTTTCTCTTCACAAAAGCCGAAGTGGCACGAAACAGAGTCAATTCACATTCAACCAATTAGTTTTCTTTGGAAAGATGGAAGCGCTTCAAATGGGCAGAAACGTCGTCTCTGCATTCATGAAGAGATGTTAAAGTATTCACCCCTTTAAAATCGCCACACCCACTTCTACCCTTGCTCTCCACAAAACAAACGGCCATTTTTGCTCCGAACACTGAGCGGTGAAATATCTTCTTCTAATAGACCTTTTTACCGATACGGCGGCCATTTTGATTTCTATTGTTTCGAAAGACATTATGGGATGCTCAGGGGGCGAATTAATATGTATTTTCCCCCTGGGCACCCCATAGTAAGTAGTTGAAACAATAGAAATCAAAATGGCCGCCGTATCTGCAAAAAGGTCTATTCAAAGGACAAACGAGAAACCGGAAACGGATCTAAGAATGCCGGACTGCAACTTATAATTCGAATTTATTACTCCCGATTCTTATCTTATTTTGCGATTTTCCTACCGTTTTTAATTTCCACCAAATCTAAATTGTTTTACTGTATCTTCATTTCTCAATTATTCCTTCGAATTAAAGGCTCTCCATCTCCTTATCCAACATTCGCTTTCCCTTTCCGATTTCCGTTATCAATTCCATGTGCAGTTCGCATATCTCATCCCCGAGTTCAGTTCTCGTCATTTCCCGTTTTTCTTTTCAATCTGCCGTTTTCAAAATCAAACCTTTTTTTTTTTTTTTTTGCACTCTCTTAGTCCAATTTTCCTTTCTCTTTTTCCACAAGTAATGAAACAAGAAATTATCTTCCCATGAGAAAGGAATACAGGAAATCTAGTTCAAAATTCAATCGAAAAGCAATCCCATTGACCTAGTAGTTAACCTACAACCTCGTTTCAGCTCACTTCCTGGTAATTAACGCCCGGTTTTCCTTTTTTTTTTCTTTTGCGTCACTATCATGGCCGGTAGTTCAAAGTTTGTAAATATTAGTCTAACGCTTTTCATTTGGGTTGTGCATCGTAATCACTTCACTCTTCATCGACAAATCATACGTTGAGTGCTTTTAAAAAAAAACAATTGTATAAAGCTAAAGCTACTTTTGCTTTTAAATTGTACGTTCCCTTCGTGAATTAATTTTAGTTTATTCGTGAAGTTTAAACTGAAATTCTCTCTTAAATAAATAATTCTATTGTTCGTGAAACCTACTTCAGATTTTTCGGACGAGCTGAAGAATAATGAGGCTGGCTTATCGTCTTTGCTGAGTGATCGATCCGCCATTGTCTTCAGTTGTAGTTCTGGGGTTTGATCCACAGGCCAAGGGATAATAGTGAGGCTGCTTTTACTGTCGATGAGACGTTGGTGAACTGACCCGAGATGTCTGCGAACTGATAACTGGCGAAACGACAAGTTGATGAGAAGTAGAAGGCACTTAACATGTTTCCAACAGAATTAATATTAAGCTTAGTTCTTCGAAATTTCGAGAGTTCCGTCGTGGAGACACTGTAAGACTGTATGATAAGACTAAGGCTGTTAGGAAGAAAATTAGCTAGATCGTGTATAAGAAATTATGTCTCTCATTATTCATTTCTTAACAGTTAAAGATCTGTATGCATATAATCGAAGTTTATATTTTTTTGATCATCAAACAAATGTACTATCATAGGCAGGTAAACAGAGCCGTCTTAAATCACAAACAGTTGTCAAAATTGAGTCAAACAATCATATGTGTGATGCGGGTGTCTGTCTTTTCAAATCACAAGTTCTAAGCATAAGAAATCACCAGTTGTGTGCTTGTTATGTTATTCAAATTATGGTAAGCTCAGCATAAATAACAAAGCACAGGGGTTATCTGCTTCTGTTGAGAAGATATTGATGTCCGTCCGATGATTTAGAATTAGAAGAGGTGTTGAGAAATGAGCCCTTGAATGTCTTAGACTGTCTGTTTTGAGGATGCACCCCAGTATGAAAAAAGCTCCAATGATAACGTTGTTAATTTATCACATGCCAAAATGATAAATCTAGTACGAAGATTGCGAGTCTACTGTTATTGCACAAAGGATACTACATTGAATCTATAGTATAACAAGACGCTTCCTTAAGCGTTTACTCGGAATACCATATGGCGCAGAAGTAGGGTGATACATTTTGGAAGAGGTAGTTTTTTAATTTGCCAAGTACGGAACAAAACAAGTAAATGTTTCTGCAGCCAGTTGCTCATTTACAATAACGCGGATAAGGTACCCGTGAAAATCGCTTAATGTTTACAATTGCAAATAGACTCATTAGGGGAAAGGAACCCCCTTTTAGACCGAGTCCATGGACCTGACCCTTATTTTTTATTTTTCATTATTATTATTTTTTTTTTTTTGCGTTTTTGCTGAAAAGTGTCTCAAAGCATGTTAATGAGCTTTTTAACCTTAGTAAAGACGATTTCGGCTAATTTGCTTCACTTTTCTTCCACACTAATAAAAAATTACTTGAACTTTAAATAAAATGTTATGCGCTCCAGGGAAGAATGGAAGTAGGCTGTGTACAGACGTCCACTCTCCGAATTTACCGTTAGTAATCGTGTTTCGGAATAATTTTACAAAAATTAATTAGTGATCTACGGTGACCAAAATTTGCGTGGCTCATATTTCTTTGGAGCTAAATTTTCAAAACGGTAGTAAATGAGGCAGATTCCAAAAGTGAGTTGAAGAGCGTCTCTGACAGTTTTAAGATTCCTTGTCTTTATAGCATAGAAGGATGCCTTTGCAAGTCTTCCAACCGGGTACGGCTCTGGTCTTCAGAGCAGCCCCGATCGTTGCCAATGAGCTGTTTATATTTTCCTCGATATGCACACATCTCAAATCTTCCAGGGCAACACGCTTTGTAGATTGTTCTTGAGAATGGCTAGGCTGTCAGAGCAAGGCATTGAGATTATATTGACTGGTAAAGGGGATAGCCGGGGACGTTTTCAAGTGAGCAATCTTTTGAATCGTGCCATATTTACCTCGTGAAGATTCGTCAGGAGCGCTTTCGTCTC
>NC_090870.1:59876771-59886771 GCF_036669935.1 Montipora foliosa
ATCCACACGAAACTATCTTGGTCGCCACATTTAAAATCTTTGAGCTAACCTTTTTCAGCAAGAGTGAAGAAACTCTTAAAAGGTAACGACAATCGCAGCTTAGATTAAGTTTATTTCAAAGGAATCATTCTAAGTATTACGTATTCAATCGCGCTATGGGGATCTTCAAAGTCACTACAGACCGGCTAGAGGACAATTCACATCAGAGCAGCAAGATTTATTTTTATTATAAAGGAATCTACTCGCAGCACTGAAGTCCTGGCAGCGACAAAATGGAAGTCATTATCGTACATTTACAAAAAGAGGATTGCAACCATATCTTATCAGGCATTTTACAACAGAGCTCCGGCTTGAATAACCTCTCTATTTACTAAACAATCTCCGTTTAGAAATCTCAGAGACAGTCTGAAAATCTACGTGCAACGCCCTAAAAGAGACTTTCTTCGATCTTCTTTCTCTCATCGTGCGTCTATTCTATGGAATAACTTACCCGTGTAGTTAAAAAGCAAACCAAACGTTGTTTCTTTAAAATTTGTTCTTAAAGCAAAATCTGACATTTTAGATAAAATAACATTTAATGGCATGCAGGGAATAAACAAAGACATTGTAAATTAAACAAATGTGAGAATGATATACACAGTAAATGAAATGGTGACAATGGAACCCACTGGAAACTCGGGAAAATCCGAGCCCCATAGCATAACTGCAATTATGAGCTATGCTGCCGTTATTTGACTCTGTAGCTGCGTGATGCAGCTCGAGTCAAAGACCCACATTTCGACCTTGCTCACCATAGAGTCTCCAGTAGCTCAGTGGTTAGAGCATGCCACCAGATCACGGAGGGTCGTAGGTTCAAATCCCATCTGGGGCTCGGATTTTTCCGAGTTTCCAGTGGGTTCCATTGTCACCATTTCATTTATTGTGTATAACATTGCAAATTTCATATATTAATGTTATTATTATTATTATTATTATTATTATTATTATTATTATTATTATTATTATTATTATTATTATTTTTAATTTCTTTTTATTACTATAGTCAATTATCTGTTGATTATCTTACTGGGTATTGTATTCTTTCTTATTCATTGTAAATAATTCAGTTTCTTAACATTTTTTTTCTTTTTTTTTTTGTAGATACACTTTATTTTGTAGGTCCACATCAGCTTTTTAGCTGCCTTTAATTAACCTACATGACAAATAAAGTATGTATGTATGTATGTATGTATGTATGTATGTATGTATGTATGTATGTATGTATGTATGTATGTATGTATGTGTGTGTGTATGTATGTATGTATGTATGTATGTATGATCAACGAAACGAGTCATGTCACGGTTCGCCGCTAATGTATTTTACTGCACTGTAAGTAAATGCCGCGAGAACGATAGGCTTTGTGCCCGATGTAGTCATATTTGTTTGTGAAACTTAGACTAAATCAACATCGCCTTCCTTTGGAAAAATAGCGCATGAATGGCCGAGCTAAAAGGAAGCACGTAGAATACGGGCAATAAGTCTGCGATCTTGTTACCGCTTTGATTTATGCATGTGCAAATCGCCATACCATCCTTGGTGTCGAGGCCTAATAGCTTGATAATCATATGAAATCGAGGCAATGAGTTCCAGGCAGCCAGTCCAAGATGGCTTCCAAAAGCTGAAATAGTATGGCGTCCCAATCGATATCCGTGAAAAATATCGTGGGACTCAGTGTAACGATTAGGATGCGTTCTCCTTCAACAAACGCAACAAAAACACCCACACGCACAAACTGACAATACAAAGCTACCAATTTCTAATATATTGCTTTTATTGTTTACAATGACAGGGCTTTTTGTGATTGCGTGTACTCTTACAGCTTGGATAAAATTAACCTCGACAGACAAATAAACTTTGGTCCTATCGCTCAGTTATTATCTGGTAAGAAAGCTGTTATGGTACGAAGAACTTAATTTAGCAATTTGTTTTCATAAATGCAATCTTTACATTCATTGCATTTAGGGGTCTTGAATCCATGTGGGTCCCCATCGCAGCATAATTTACCTAAAATACATACACAGTCCTTTTCCCAGTCATTTAACGGTATCTGTCTGATGGCATTCGTTAAAATTCTCTCATAGTCACAATCTTGTTGGTTTGGTTTCTTTCGCCTTGTTGACTCTGACAGGAAGTCGTCTTCAATTGTCGCTCTTCTTTTGTTCGTTACCAACGCTCTGTTATGTCTACCATGCAACTTTGCGGTGAAAAAGGACAGTATAACAAATACCTTGAAGATGCCAACCTGTGAGTAGTTAAACGAAAACATAAAAGATACGTTTTTGAACGTCGAAAGAGGCCTTTGCTATTTGACTTATAACCTGCTGTTAACTTACTGTATTCATTTTCCCTTTTCTTGACTCAGAATCGGTTCGTCACTCCAGACTATTTATTTACATCACCCAAACTGGGCGTTTCGTGGTTTTTGCAGCCATGTAAGTTATAGACTTCAGTCACATGACGAACCATATGTTTCCAATTATTGATATTTTCAATATTTGGTGGAGATGTTGAAAACCGTTTATTGTGTAAAAAACGAAGTCGTACTTCCAGTTTTTAAGGCTGGGTAATACGTAACTTTACTTTTTATATTAATTTTAATTCTGATTATAGAGTAGTGTTATTCTAATTATGGACATCTTTAATTTCCTTGAAATATGCCGATCATCTCTTTGAAATTTTGTTTAATTTATTTAAATTGTGACGTGTTGTTTTCAAATGTCTTTAATAAGTGGCAAAAAATGATATGCTACTAAAGTCATTTAGTGACTGGAAGCTCATAAAGAAACCAGAAGGCTTATTTCATTTATTTAATTTTTCTCTTTTTTTTAAACACACACGCAAAGCTCGTCAACTAAAAACCAGTAAATAAGATCACAAGAAAAGATAATCCTTGAGCCGTTTCTAAACAACTCAACACTATCAGCGTTATGGATTTCAGGTGAAAGAGAACTAAAGAAATTTGGTCCTCGAAATCTCTCTGAAAATTGCCTTATATTAGTTCGTCACGGGAATATATAAAAATTACGAGAATTTCTTGTATTACAGGAGTGTCTCTGAAACACAAACTGAAACATATTGCCAAATGCATTAGGAAGTAATCACTTAGTAAAGAGAAACATAAGTTTTCCAATTTGAAAAGAATATATCGCTCAGTTGAAATCTAAGAATATTGAGTTCTTTCAGTAAATTTTTAGTGTGGGAATCGCAAGAAACCTTTGATACGATTTTGACAACCTTTTCTTGTAGAGTGACAATACGGTCTAAGTTTGAGCGATAAGTAGATCCCCACACTGAAACAAAAATCCATAGCGTCGATTCTCGCGTTCCTGACGATTGGAGTACCGACTCGTAAACAATCCGCCCATTATAACTCATCATGTTGTCAAACTTCCTGTCTCAGCTAGAGCAAAGATTATAGCATAGTGTAATTGGCCCTTTGCAGCTGGCGGTAACATGGTCCAAAAACCGCCATACTGGAGAGCAAATTGCGCACTGGGACATCTGAAACAAAGAACATTTAAATTAAGTTGCTTTGTTTTAAAAGTCCCAATGCGCAATATGCTCTCCAGTGTGGCGGTTTTTGTACCATGTGACTCGCCAGCTCCAAAGGGCCTGTTATTATATTATCACAATGCAAATGGACTCTGTCTACTACTTCTCATGTCATCCGTCTGTTTATCGTTGTAAATAATGCCATTTGTAATACTGTCAATATATCCCTCGATGGAAAGGTGTAAATTTATGTGTAGAACTCAAAGTAGTTTTTCCCTAAATTTGTTATTTCGTGTCACCTTCACTTTTTCGTTACTCTTACAAGAAAGACTCTCACCAAGTGCCTATGTTACTTTAATGGATAGTTAATGCTTACATCAAAGCAGCTGTATCTGCGTTTGTTGAGTGCTTGTAATAATTTAGCACTTATTCTCTTGCCACTTTAATTCTAACTATCAGATATTGCTGAGAACCAAGTACAGCCGCCAAGTTTTAATGAAAACAAATGGTGTACAAATCATCCGTTTTCGAAGACCCGAACTATCAACACTAGTCAAATGTCAGTGCATTCACTGAAATGCTCCTTCCTTCCAAAGTTATTCCAAAACAAAAGTCTTGGTTCATTAAAAAAATGGCAAGCGTAAAAAAAAAGAAAAGAAGAGCTTTGTTATAATTATCTCTTTCACTTATAATGTAAAGTTTCTCATTCATTCTGAATAGGTTTTGAACTGTAATTCATAGTCGTGCATTTTAATAACTTGCACATATATACTGCACCCCAGCTTAACCTATTTCCATCTTGTTACCTTCGATTCCTTTATATGCGCACTCACCGGCGCCAGTTATGATTATCACTTTGGGTGCAACGTTTCTCAGCACTCAAGGACTTCCACTCGATCGCAGCTTAAAAGTACGGTGTCTGTTATTCTTGGCCTCACTTTATTCGTTTGTTTCATTCCGTTACTTCTTTTTTTTTTTTTTTTTTTTTTGATAAACGTTCTGTTTTATGTACGCGAAACAGCAAACACGGAATAAGACGAGAGAAAGAGGAAGAGAGAGAGAGATATTGAGAGAGAGATGTTACGAAAACGTCAGCTCAAGAGGAATATGGGATGTTAGAGTTCTTGCTTTTTTTCTTTCGTCACTTCTTTAAGACAATCTAAGCTTTAAAATGATGGATCTTACCGCCACTTTAGCCACTTTCTGTGGCAAATAGGACGTTGCGAACCAAAAGAGAGGTATTTGTCGGTATGCGAGGGAACACATGTCTCTCAGTAAACTGTCTTCTCCTTTCTATACTGAGACAATTAAATCGAGAAAAGACAAATGTCTATCGTAAGTTAAGGTTCACATTACAGGCAGGTTGGCAATCAGACTTAGTTTGCTACTCTGGTTTAGCATGATATAATTTAAATGTGACAAACAAAGTTGGAATTTTGAAGCGAACCCATGTTTCGACATTCTGGTCCTATCTCGTTTCCTATTTAGCGATCAAAAGTTATAAGTTTATAAGCTTCCCAATTTGCTACAAATGAAAAGGATGTGGGCATTAATAGTAATTAGCGTCCTTTTCTTTTAATAAGATGCAAATGGGTGTCATCTGAAAGGCCGTCATCATCACGGTATTGACCTGTCAAGCTTTCAAACAACGGAAGTGATGGTTTCGTCGGTTCGTGGTGATAATTCTAGACCCTAAACCCTAACCCTAATTACCCCCACGCAGTTGTGAGCTTAGGGTTAGGGTTAGGATTACGGTTTAAAGCGGAATTTCCTTTTTTTACAAATAAGTGTCTTTTAATGCTCTTTGAAACGTGTACCAAACTAACGTTTGCTCGTGATCACAGTCGTTGCACGGCGTCAGCTCGTTGTTGCCTCAGTGGGGCCTCAGTACGGGTTCCCTAGGTTTCGGAAACTATGACTTAGGTCTGGAAAGGTTTTTGGCTTCTCAAGAGTCTCTCGCATAGGTTCTGTAGACCCTTTAATGAACGGGATGATGGTTAAGGCGTTTAGATTAATGGGTACCCAAATAACTGTACGAAATCACTCTTTCTCGTAACAATTCAGGGAAGACTCGGAGCATGACTCGGTTGCTGGCCGGTTTTGCATCATATTCTCATTCCTTGGCGCGCATTAGCTATATAATCATGTTACGGAAGATGGCAGACACATCCCACGTGAATAAGCATGCAACGTTCTTGCTAATACTGACGTTTTATGGCAAATGATTGCAGATGGTGGGAGTCAAAAGCGAGACATTTGTCAGTGTGCGGGGGATTGATTGGTAAACGCCCTGTATACATTTAAATCGAGACTAGCCAAGCACAATTAATTTCACATTCTGCCGTGAACTGAATGGACGACTTATATGAATTTAAATGCGACAAAATTCCTGGGTATATCGCAGAGATGACACTGACGACAAATCATTTTAAAACAAAGGCAGGATCGGTCCGGAACTCTGAGTCTTGTTTTACATCTTGCGTTACCACGCATTGTTGACAATGACAGCGGAATCGGAATTAAGAACCTTGGATATTTAGGAATATTTTTGATAAATGTCTTCCGTTATTTGATGAATTTCTTCGACAAACATTAGTGCAACCTCCACATCACTCTCAAATGATCTTAGTTTGAAATTTGAGTGGATAAAAGTTTGCTAGGAGTTCCGATCAAGCGATAAGGAAACCTTTCTTCGTTAGAAATTGCAATCCATCAATTGAGTTTAACAATCTGTATGGCTCGTTCTCAAATTATAGACATTTTTTTTTTAAATCAAATCCAAATGAATGTATTTCATAGTAGAACTATGCGATTTTTTTGAAAGTTTAAAAATAAATTTAAAATGTTTTGCATTTTTGAAGTCTTAAGTCATGAAATTATTATCCAAATGAATTGCTTTTAAGACATGAATATTTGGATGACCGATGATCCAAAAACCGACTAAGACGTTTCACGATTGATTTCTAGATTCCTAATAAAGTAATAAACTTTCTTTAACCTTTTAGGGCTAGGACACGAAATGGGGACCATGTACATAAAAATCAACTCAAACTGACCCAAAACAAACCAAATGTTGGGTTTTGAGGAGAGAGAAAAACCGGAGTACCCGGAGAAAAACCTCCCGGAAGCCTGGGAAGAGCCTGCGAATCGAACCTGGGAACCTTGAACCGAGCCTGGGAGTCGAACCCGGGGCTCACTGGGTGGAGGCCAGTGTTCTAACCACTGCGTTAACACTGCTTCCCAAACCTGAAGCACGATCTTTTTTGTGGACCACTTTTGCTCGCTAAACCGTGACTCGCTGGCAAAATTGTCTGCAAGGCACTTCAATCTAGTCTGATCAATTTTCTTTTCAAGTTATAAGAACACCTTTTTTATGTTAGCAGAGTTGTGGTGGGTGTGGCCCCACCTTTGATGAGCACTTTATGCACTTGCTGGCTGACGTTTTACCAAACTCAATGAGTGTCTTTTCCATTCGCTGTCTCTGCAAACAAGTCTTGAACACAAAGCTCCAAATTTGATCGTTTGGGTGAACGTAGTCCTGAGAAGGACTGTTGGCAGTGACTGACGTTTCAACAACAAGAGCGGAAGTCATCTTCAGCGTCAATTGACGGTTGATATTCAAACGAATATAGTGATGCTCTGGTCTGTGTTGTGATTGGTAGTGGAAAAGTAATGTGATTGGTTGTGAGGATGATGAGTGGTAATAGATGCATTACGATCCGGATTGAAATCTCAGTTCGATCTTAGAAATTTTGTCCATGGCGAAATATGAAATGCATTCCCGTCAATGTTTACACATGGCACTTTTTGATTGGTCCAGTGCTAGTAGGCATCCAACCTGTGCTCGTCACACATGATAGGAAATGGTATTCCGAAAAGCTTTTAGGGCTCATCGCAAGTGGTTTCTCGCTCCCTCTTTTCGCCCCCTTCCCCTTCGCTTTCTCTTTTGACTTCGATCTTGGTTTTCGCGAGGCTAAAAGAAATTCACCAAACCGCCTGCTACGCAAGTTACTCTTCCATTGACACAGGGCTAATTTCTCAAGAAACCAAACCCGTCAGGTATAGAATAAATGGAACCCAGATAGATCAGAAGGAGTTCTTTTAGCTCAAGGGGCAGAGCAACCGATCGGTGTTATCAGGCCGTAAGCCATGCCGAGGACTGCTATATACATTTCAGTTCATCCTTTGCCTAACGCCAAGCTGCTAGCACATCGTCTTACTCAAGGTAAAAAACTAAACCTTCTAGATCATTAGCTGCATCAAAGGCCACAATACTTCGCCTTATAACAAGTCGTTTATTTCAATACACGTACAGCTTAAATTTTTAAAGTTAAAACTTGTTAATGTAACTTTACTGCGTGCTCAAAAAAAGCTGACATTATCAACAAAAAGTTCAATAGTACTTGACAATCTGATACAGATTAACAATATATTCTAATACACATTACATGTAACAATAACGTAATCAACCCGTCTTATCTAGCCGGGTCTACAATTCGCGACAAACACCAAAGGAGGGTCTCTCTCTGATGCGTAAAATATTTGTTTGATCTCGTAACACCAAAAAAAGCTCACATTATCAACAAACAGTTCAATAGTACTTGACAATCTGATACAGATTAACAATATATTCTAATACAAATTACATGTAACAATAACGTAATCAACCCGTCTTATCTAGCCGGGTCTACAATTCGCGACAAACACCAAAGGAAGGTCTCTCTCTGATGGGTAAAATATTTGTTTGATCTCTTTGCATCCCGTTGCGCAGGTCACTGTTTTAATAACTGTCGTACCGTCGATTAACTGAAACTTCTCCCCTAGTATACATGCGTTACCCTGTGTTTGCCCCTGGCCACTTGTTCTCTCTTCGCTTGGAGATAGCCGCCCAGCGGAGAACTCAACAGAGTCACGCGCGTCATCACTCACATCCTTGTCATTGTTGATTGGATGAGTTTGCAAAGTCGCAGACGTCGTTGGCATTCCGCCAGTGTGTTCATACATCGAGAACAGGCATAAAAGAACAACGAAAGCTGTTCTTAAGATATCCTAAAGAAGTTAGAGAATTCTAGGGTTAAATTAACGTAATTCATTTGACTATTATCTCAGTTTTAAACGATGATGATGCAGGAGAAGTCGACTCCAAAACTTGTTTACTCTGCACATGAGTATCAGCTCGCAGACTCACGTGGATGTTTAGCCTTTTCCCTTGGTCTCATTCTTAATTATTAATTGTAATTTTAGAATTCTCAGAGCTGGTAAGCCAAATGTTTAAGAGATACGAATAGTAAGTTACCGGGTATGTGCGTGAGACAGGAGAACGTTCATGGTTATAAATCCACTGGGAATCAATCATCAAAACTTAAATAATCTCGTTATTAATTTGGAAGTTAGATAATCTAGCAGAGGTTTCGTCACCATCAGTTTCAACGAATCGAATTGAACCAGTTTGGAATCGAAACGCCGTCCGAAATCATTTACGGCGCTCTGTTGTAAATTGGTTACATCTATTGGCTATTCTAGAGGTGTATTCCAGCAAGAAACTGAGCTCGTCTGGACAGGTCTGGTTGAAAGGGAGCTAATATGTAGAATGTCAACATGCAATGGATTACCTACCTTTGAGTTGAAACAAGACATTTTGGTATAACCAAAGACAGGAAAGGCTGTTAAATTCGAACTGCCTTGAACTGCAACGATCTTTTTTTTTCTTTTTTCACTTCAAAGTCTTTGAACTCTGAGTTTGTCGCTGCACAGAACGCCCTCTCTTTTATAGGAGCAAACTCCATAAGGGTTTGCGTTAGTAGGAAATATATTTAGAGAATTACTGCAGCTTCCATTTTAAGAGTTAGAAATTAAACAAAAAAAGTCAATGGTTTCGAGAATTTCATTATTCCAGGGTGTTATCTTCCTCTCACGATTGAGAATGCGGATTCCAGCCTAGTTTGGAACGCTTGAAAATCAATCAGTACATTGTTCCTGGTTCTATTTTTGTTTACATCTTGTTTCGCTGTTTCCAGTAATTTTCGCACCCTTCCATTGTATTTATGGTCCCCAGCAGATCACAAAATCTATTCAGGCTTTCTTTACAGACAGAATTTCCGCGTTTTTATTTTCTGAGTATTTGATATCGATGTCATTATGCCAACGAAGTTAGTTTTATCAGGAAGGATCATGACGCATCATCGGACATCAGTTTCAGTCGGATGTGTATTAGTTTTTTTTTTCCTTCAAATTGACTCTCGTTGTCCTTAATTTGTGGCTGTGTGCAATATCATCTAAAGGTAAAGATATATTGATTATCATTGAAAACATTCACTACTAAGATCACAACTTTAATAATGCTTGAAAGTTTATTTCGATCACGGATAAAGAAACGGCAGTGCTGCCATGCATGCAGTTCTTTCCTCCTTTGATCGGTTCCAAACAGTGACGTAACATGTCAAACGGATTCAACAGAGTTAGAACTTC
>NC_090870.1:59891771-59914271 GCF_036669935.1 Montipora foliosa
ATTAAAATCAAAATAAAATTGAGACTAGAATTAAATGGCGCCTTAAATTGATGCAAAAGTGTGAGGCCAAGAGGTTGTATTTGCATTCCTGCTGAGAAAATAACACCAACTGGAAATAAACAGCACTATGCAGGTCCACATCTAAAGACTCAGAGAGCAAAAAAACCATTGCTAAATGAAATCTGAAATCTTACAGGAACCGCTTAAAAGAGGCGTCCACTCAAATACGCACTCGAGAGAGCAGAATTATGACAAAAGGCGAAGGAATACCAGACCACGCACAAGGAAGTCGTGTAGGCCTGTCAACACACTAACCATTTGCTCAGTGTGATGATCCGCCATAATCAACAACACGAATAGTTTTCCCGCCAAAAATTCGGACCACGAGCCCGCGGGCATAAATTTCACGAGTGTGGGATTTATAAATCGCAAATGTGCGATTCTTGTTATTTATTTACAGTTTGCTTCTTTCCGATTTATAAATCGCAAAGTTTGGCAATCTTGCGATTTATATATATATCGAAAAGGTACTTGAATTTGTTATTGATAAACAATGCAAAATACATTTTCCATTTCTTCCCGTAGATATGAAAATGTTTTAGTTTACGCAAAGATTGTCTCAATGGATCACAGCTACAATTGTAGGTGCGAAGTGTTGTCTTTGGTAAGACTTTCTAGGTGCGCAAGGTATCTTTGGGAAGACACTTCGACCATGAGGTGAGGTCACGGATGGATAATTTAAGGGCGTCGTGAAGGTGAACTGTCATCTGTTAATTACTTTAAAGGAATGCATAGAGACCTTCTAAGAAAAAGCCTGAACTCTGAGAAGCGATGTGAGAGTTGCTACGGATCTTGAGATACTGCGTTGCTATCATGAAGAAATTTACTCGGTTTGGTTTCCCCAAGCTGAATATCTTCGAATGCCGGGTTAATTAATGCCGTAGGAGCATCAATCCTCTAACGTTAAATGTTGCTTACAAACTCACTTAGATAAAGAATCCACACAGGTACTATTCCGTTCGCCTTCATTGTCGCGTCAATCCGAAACAAAGATGTAGCAACCGCATTATTGGTAAATAATAGAATTTTGCAGTTAAGGCATATCTGGATGTTTGTTGGATTCTAACGACCTTCTTGGAATAGGTTGAAGAGAAAAATATACTTTATACTAGTAGTAATCTCGGATTACTGAACTGCGTTCGACAGAAGAGTAAGGAAAGAACGACCTTATAAGACTGACGTTTGAGGATACGAGCATGTAGTGCCGAGTACTATTATTCACGTGACAGGATTGGAAATATATTGCCCTTGGCCCTCCTACCATTCTTCGTCAAAATATTGCAGCATTACTCACTCGTCTCAATTCCAAAAAAATCGTCAATTAATGTGTTTGACAACAGAAGCCAAGCCGGCATCGCGTGCAAGGGATATCACTTTCCCCGAGTTTCCAAATTCAACAAACGTCATGAAAATTACTTGTATTTAGGCAAAAGAGATTACACAGCTTTCATTGCTATTTTCGGTAATCTTTAAAGAACATGAATTACCAAGACGCTTTGCGGGCGTGCCTTTCCTCGCTAAATACTTACTTGCCTAGTTCTAACCCCTTGTTCGACCAGCACTACCCATCATATTGCATTTGCACCGGCAGAGAGGTCTGCAATTTAGATTAGGCTTTGCACATTTGCACCTGGAACATTCTCGCTTACATGACCATTTGATTATCTCTTGACAACCCTTTGACTCTTCTGGGATGGTCATCTACACTGGCTTCCACTCATCACCAATTTTGCACCAGCCAGGAGCTCATTACCCGAAACCTCCATCTTCTATATTAACCCTCTGAGTCAACCTTGTCCCGTATCTTTTTTATTTTTAGAAGCAACTTGCATGGGGTTTTCGCGGGTGTTTCACAATAGCAATCGTAAGAGACCTGTTGTCGGCCACTAGTTACATCACGTGCAGCACACCCGAAACACGAAGGTATTTCAAAATGATGAAGAGATATAACGGTTCTAAAAATAAAAAGATATGGGACAGGGTTGACGCAGGGGTATAATACGTAAGGGGGGTCCAGGTAATGGGCTCCTGCGCCAACCAAACACAGCGGGAGAATTAGGAATATCCTGGTTGCTCAGGCCACTAGTGGTCCAGATGCCTGCTTTCAGTATAGAGCATTCTAAAGACATAATGATAACTGCATTGTCATGACCTTTTCATTTATTGTAACTGAAAATGCAACGTTCTCATGCCAAATATCCATAGCCCAATATTAGCCAATGTTGTAGCCATCAGTACAACTTAAGATATAAAGAAAGGCTCATTTTATCATTTCTTAAAATAAACAATCATTTTTGGTCAGTAGCGGTGTCCAAAGTGCCTTGTCACTAATGCTATGGTCTGGAGAAACGATAGGTGTTATCTTGTCCCAGTTTATTAGATTTAGTTTATGTGTATTTAATAGATTCGGTATTCTCCTTCCGTTGCTTTGGAGTAGGTTGGAGTTTTTCTATGGTTCGGTTGCATTTACAGAACCCGAGATCTATTCTCGTCTCGCTAATAGACTCCAAGGGGCTTGACTTATCATACATTTTGACAGTCATTCGTTCCAGATTAGGCCGGGGAGTGTGTGGAATCCGCTTCCAGTTAACGTTGCTGGGATGGATGAGAAGAAAGGAACTCAAGCAAACTTGAAGCGTTACGGTGTCGTGGCTCACGAAACCATATCGCCTTCGTAAAGTCCCAGGATTGCAAGGCAGACCGTTTCCTTCGCTATTGAATGTAGGCGCTGTGTCGCAGTTACTGAAAGCATGAAAGACAGGGAGGGAACGTGACTTAATTATGCTCATTATGGGACATTACGGGCCACCCCACTCCCAACGCTGCACAGACTCTCTGGCATAGCTCCTCCCAGCACACGCAGAGATACCATAGCAAGAGTTGAGAGGTAAAAACAGCTCAGTGACCCTCGCCACCCACTCTACGATCCAGGCGCAGTTTTACGACGGTGGAACCGCTCCACCCAAACCACGCCACGCCGTTTGCAACACCATTCCAGTATCAGACTTCGTAAAATCAGTGCAAAAAATCGATGCCCGGGCAATCAAACCCGGAAACAGTTACTATTCACGCCAGATAAGCGGGGTTTCTACCAGAAAGTTCCACTAATTCACCAGGTTTCAAAAACTCAAAACATTGAGAAGCACCGGCTATTTACAGACGCCCTGAACCGGCGATATTGAGTGATTCCCGTCCCGACGGATCTAGAAAGATTCGATCGGCTAAAACAATGAATGAATCAATGAATGAGGCGGCCGCCTCGGACCTGACCCAGCCTTGCTGTACCATCACGAATGGATGTCGACTTACCGTGCTTGAAGCGAGATGCGGAGGCCGTAATCTCGCGTAACCGAGTGGAGACGTTACGTTTTGGTGAGCTAAGGAGATCACTTCAGGAAGAAATTAAGGGAAAAATGAAAGCTTTCAGATTTTTACCACAGGAAACGCACCTCACGAGATTTTTTTGCAAAATGACTACTTCGGTAAAACCAATCTCAGAAGAGATCAAACTGGGAACCGGTCCTAAATATTGATTAATAGGGAGTTTAAGAAACCATGACGGCTACGGTGACGAAAGCCTCACTTCAAACTATTAGTCTATACCAACCTAAGTGTTTCACGATGTTTCCACCTTGTTTACGTTGTACAATATGAGCGAAATATGCCATAACCAGATTGTACGGATTTGAAGCAAAGAGAGAGAAGGGAAGATTCACTGTTGCCTGTCCACGTTGTCGACAAAACTCGAAAATTGGTCATTTTACGTTGTTGTTTTGACGAGTACGGAAGAAAAATGTACAAAAATGCGTGCCGCACGTGCAGCACGATCAGTTTTTTCCTCTTTTAACCAATAATATCGCTGCTTTTTGGCGTTGTCGTTGCCGTAGCCGTTGTCGTTTCTTAAACTCTCTATTACGCCCTGATGGACAGTCATGCAAATTTCTGTTTCTTTTGTCCACTCCGCATAGATCTTATCATCTGCCTACCTGACTACAGGTGGCTTTCATTTCCTCATTGCTAAAATTCCCCGATTCCAGCCCCCTAGATAGATTTAGCAAAGCGTTAAATCCCCTTGACATCTCGGGCCAACGGGGAAGCCGATCACAGGTGCATTAAACTGTATTACCAATTACCTAGTCTCTTGAGAGAAAAGTCCAATGGCAATTGGGTATGCAATCGTAAAATGAAAAAAAGTCCTTCACTTGTGTTTCAAGGGCGTGACTAGGAGATCAGTCACCTTTCTTTCATTATCACCACAATAAAATTCTACTTCTACAGTATACTTTTTTCTCATTTCATTACGATAAGAACATTTTAAATATTAAGATTATTAAGTACACCGAGCTTGCTCTATCGTCTTAAGCCCAGCTTCACTAAAGTTCCTACTGAACCAGCATTTTTTTCGCAGATGAATTTTGTAACAAGGAAAACGTGGAAATATAGTATACAATCATCTATTCTCCTTTAATTGTGTTAAATTTAAAGTGTTCCTATCTCAGTTACTGTGGTCAGTCAGCAACTAAAATAATCAGTATTGAAAGAGCAATCGTTTCTTTAAAAAGGTTTCAAAACTTCGAACATTTGCTTAACCCTTTTACTCTAAATACCCTCTCAGGGGCGGATCCAGGATTTTTCTTAGGAGGGGGTGCACCACCAAGGAATGGCGTAGCTGACTGGTGACGTGAATAACAGTTGTATTAGAGAGCCGCAGGTCATCTCCCCTGCACCGTCCCCATAGATCCGCCCCTGGGAGGCACATGCGCTTAGTTTATAAAAACAATATGAATTGTTCCGAGTCACTACAACCATTGGGAACCACATTTTACAGCAGTCTGAAAACATAATGCACTTCTTGCTTGAAATCTTCTTTTCTCTTTTCTCTGTATCATTGGACCTCAGAAGATCTCCTCAATTTATGGAGTTTTTGCTTTTTGTTTTGTTTTGTTTTTTTTTTTAATATAAGACATCATAACTAAGACCTTATGTCCAGAAATGCACCGAATGACATGCACAACCAATTTTGATATCCAAAACGAAGTGTCTCTTTAAGTCTAAGTCTAAGTCTTTGCTACCTATTTCCAACGTAATACGGTAAGGGTAAATGCATTTGTTTTTCCTTACTTGAGGAGCACAAGAGAGGATAAGGGGAGAGAACACATCCATCATGTATAGACCCTCTTCCCATGATAATTGAATTTTTTTTCTCAATCTTAACCTTTTGACACCCAAACCGGCCTAAACCGACCAGACTTTGTATTTTGATTGTATTTTACTCTGTCTAACGCCAGACGGTTTTACTCGTCACTGGGTAACCCCCGGGAGTCTATGGGTTAATTTAGCCCATGGTCATGATACGCAGCTATTTTGAGGAAGACACCTAATACAGCTTTTTACCTTGTACGTTTTGTTTTCCCATTTCAGACCACGTGATGTTCTCGAGGGAATTTTCCTTTTGTTTTTTTAATAAGTCATGCGTACATAACAACGTGCATAAGACATTTGAAAGAAACTTTTCTCTAGAGTAACATCACGGGGTCTGAAATGGGAAAACAAAACGTACAAGCAAAAGAGGTTTATTGGTTATCATTGGAATCATGAGACCAAAATAACTTTCACAGTATGGTGCGAAGCTTAAAATAGACTGCAGAAAAAAAAAAACTATCATAGGCCATGGGATGGGTTCTCTACCCTCATCCTCCCTCCCTTGGAAGCAGCATTTGGGAGACGCTTTAAGGAGTTGTCTGTATTCCTGGAAACGAGTGATGTTGAAGTTGGGAAGAGCAAGGGGACAGTTCGTGACGCTTACTGAAATCAGCGTGCATCTAATTAGGGGGCACTTCTGGACATAATTATCTGAACTAAGATAACCTGGTTGATTATACATTTGTTTGATTGTTTGTTTTTCAATCATTTCTAACTCGCTATTTGACGTGCGACTTTGACCCACTGGCATTTTGCACCTTGGACATAATCACATCCTCAGAGAGTTCTCCTGCAGTAGTTGCATAGATTTGCACATGTGCTGGCTGTAAATAGTAGTTAAGGACTGACTTGATTGACTTTGAATAACATTGTTTACCAGTTTAACGTTGTTGCTTTTACTCTCTTGTTTTAGTGATTAAGGGAAAAAAGTGCAACAGAACAAAACTACAGTTAAAACATAAATCCCCAAATGAGGAAACTACTCTCCTCGTACCAATATCTTTTTGGCTGCCTCTCGCACATTCAAGATGAGTTCCTAACCCCAGGAAAAGACGTTGTTGATTCTCAAAAAACGTTTTGATATACATATGAAGGGTGAAAAGAGATAACAATCGAAAGAAGAAAATGTGGCACGAAATTACAAAGTCTATTCTACTTGCGAACATTGTTCCAATTAGTGATTATATCTTAGAGATTTGTAAGCAAACCTTTGATAGGATAATTAACGATTCTGGTCATCAATTATACAGTCTAGTCCAACAACGTGGATCCTCACAATACGCTCTTAGGTGCACCAGCGCTTTTCGGTTCCGAAATGCAAGACGGAAAGATGCATGAATAGTTTTATCATTAGATCATCTATTAATTATTTATAATGTTTTATATTATTATTATTTTATTAGAATTATTTATTATTACATTTTAACTTAATTTATAGATTTTGAAAATATGCAATTCAGCTTGTAAGCTGCAATATATTTTTGTAATAAAATATCTATCTACCGCTTAAGTGCCGAAAATCGAATAACCACATAGGGGGATTTTCCACAAACGAAGGTGAGCAGTAAGTGAAGAAAATAATTTTTTACAAGCACATTTGAAAAAATGAAAGCTCCACGAGCGACGAAACATAGCAGTAAGAACTAAGGGCGTTGTCTCGAAGCACTTGCGGGAGTATGAAGAATTTGCTGCGCTGCAGTAATGCCTTTTACTTAGAATTTCTTAAGAATTTTTATAAATTTTACCGATAGTGTTCCATTCGATCATCTCTAAATCTGCTCAGTGGGTGAAAGTGATAATACATACATAAACACAAGTTAATAAATGAAAGAATAAAATAGATAATGGTGGCAATAAATTTTTCAATCATAAAATGAATGTGTAAAGAGTCTCTTTCTTAAAAGTTTGTATATTATCAACATCCTTACATGTAAGTTCCTTAGGTAATCATTTAAAAAGGATGACCCTCTTTATGCGAAGGCTTTCTGACCCATTTTGATTCTGCATTTTGGCAGGTTGAGTTCGTTCTTTTCTCTAGTGTTCCTCAAATGAATACTTGTATGGTACTGAAACTTGGTATTAAGATACCCTGGAGACAGATCGTTAAGAAAACTAACGATAAAAGCGAAGTTACATGACATTTCGACGACTTCATGTCATCATTATCAAATGTGAAATGTGAACAAATGGACCTTATTCGCACGGCGGCCATATTGGCCACAGACAATCGATTTTGCACCCCGAGCCTCGAGTTGAAATGTTTGGGAACGAGTTTCGGTGGGCAAAAACAAAAGTTTTCAATCCCTCGGGACTCAACATGGCCGCTGTGGGATTAAGGCCTATTAACATAAGTATTTATACAGAAATAGATGTGTGAAAAATACTGTAATGAAGCATGGTGGGCATGACTTTACATGCTTCATTACATTATGTATTTTTCGCACTTCTATTTCTGTATAAATACTGATGTTAATTTCTTCACATTTCAAATTTGATAATGATGACATGAAGTCATCGAAACGTCATGTAACCGACTTCGCTTTTATCGTTAATTTTCTTATTGAAATGTACATAAAAATTTACTTTTATAAGATTGTTAAGACATTTAAAAACCATCACCAAGTCATCGTATATTAGTTTGTTTGTGTTTTTATACTGGTCTAAGAATGGACCCTTGCGGCACTCCAGTGCAACATACACTTAGTTGGTAGCCTCGATCAGGCGTTCGTTTCTTTATGAAACGCAGAGAAGAAGGGTATGATTTCAGGCTACTCAGTTGGTAGAGCGGGCAACAGCGCAATCTGTCGCAGGTGTATGGGTTTGAGTCCCTTTCAAGCTTGCATTGTTTCCCCTCAATTCTTTCGTATTACAATAAAAATTTTAAAATAATGAAGATCCGTTACCAAGATTCATGATAAGACATAAGTATTAATCGTTCTCTGGTAAAACGTTTTAAAAGACCATGAGCTTTCGACAGACTAAACTGCTGTCTTCAACGGATAAAAACGTTTTTATCCTTTGAAGACAGCAGTTCAGTCTGTCGAAAGCTCATAGTCTTTTTAAACTTTTTACCAGAGAACGATTAATACTTATTTCTTACAATAAAAATTATATCCATAAAACAACTTGAAGTTATGTAGCTCAGATTAAGAGACTAAATTACGTACAAAAGATTTCATATACCGATGTTTTCTTTTCTAAAGGATACATGGAATGTCTTCTCAATAGTTGATTTGTGTGTACTTATCTTTCCTCTGGTCATCGGTTTGACGTTTTCTCCCACCCATGTTATGAATACAAACTTGACAGTTGTTATTCCATCAACTTGATCTTGCTGGGAATCACATAAAAACATTTCGGTCATCAAAACTGACATTGCGGTGCTCGTAAAAGTACATTAAACATGGGAATGCATGATGTCGGTCCACTTCATCCCAAACCGGCCTCCTAAGATGATGCGGCAAACATCTAATCACATCGCTCAAAATAGAACGATGTTGGTTAAGTTCAAAAATATGCACACAAAATCCTTGAGTTTTAGATGATGAGCGCCAACCTAAGTAAAGCATTAAGCGATTATGACAGGCACCCCACCCCCACCCCCGCCACTCATTATTATGAGCTAATTGCTTTTGAACGCACAGCATGGAACCAAGTCGTCCAGGGCGCCTTTAGCCATGCTTCTGGCCCTTCATGAAGGCCTTATCTGAACAAGAGAGATTAATGACTCTGGGTTTTAAAGGGAAAGGTCTCTGATCTAGACCCTGACTGAATCACCCTTTGGTGAAAGGAACTTGCATGTTGAAAAAAAAGTACTTGTATTTTTGATGGACAAGGACACCATTACCAGATCTGCAACACAGATGACTCAAATGCACAGTGCATTTGAAACCTTTCCACAACTATTGACTCATTGAAATGGCAGAGGCATGACGGATTCATTTAAAAAAATCTAGAAAGATTTATAACTCAAATGCATGATGCTTGGATGGAATGACGGTTCACTCACCACTCTAAGTAAGGCGTAAGCCACAATATCATTTTCAAGTAGAGATAAAACTCCTTTCAGTCCATCTGTGCCTTTTCCGATCAGCACAATAGGTTTTTTAGGATTCTTTTCTCCGTAAGAACCAACACACCTAAAACACGTCGAGAAAAAAAAAAAGACTAAAGAAATTTGCCCTTCACTCTTTACTTTACGCTTCGAACAGATTATCTAAATCAAAACGGTTCCTACTGAACAATGCCTGTTTATAGAAGCTTGTTTATGTACACAATTCGTTAAAGGCCCACCTCCAACCGGCAGGCTTTTCGACCGTTTGTTTTTGTTACGGAAATTCGCATTGCTTATCGTAGCGATTTGATTGGATGAATTTCAGCTTTGGTTTGAATTTCATATATAAAAATTGTTCCGCGGCACGCAATGCCTCTCGGTTGAAGGTGGGCCTTTAATTCTACATAGCAGGACTAGTCACTCTGGTAATATCGGGGAGCATGCATGAATAACTGGGAAAAGTTAGTATGTGGTAGCTATAGGCCAGGAAACCTGGCGCAGGATTTTAATAAAACATGCTACATACTCAACTTCTTAGAGTGTCACGTGAAGTGCTAGCTAGGTTTCTACCCCATATGAACCATGCGAGCGTTAGCCCTACTAGTGGAAATGGCCCCACACAAGGACATGGTTCATATGGGGTAGAAGCCAAGCACTTCACATTACACTCTAATCAGTTAACTCTGTTCAAATAGCAAGTGCTACACGGCCAACCTTTACAAAAAACGTAATCCTTCCTTGTACTTGTACTTGTTCATTGCCGTGAGTATAACATCTTCAGTTCCCAGGACCTACTCCCGTCTGACCTTGTAGCTCATGATCAGTCGGAAGAGCAGCGGTGATCAAACCCGAAGGTCGTGGATTCAATTCCCAACCTGGTCAGAGTTTTTCTCTGTTCTTGTGTGGGCCCATTTCGATTATTAGGGCTCACGCACACATGGTTCATATGGGGTAGATACTTAGCACTTCACATTACACTCAAATAGTTAAGTCTGTTCAAATATAAGTGCTACATGGCCAACGTTTGCAAAAGTAATCCTTCCTTGTACTTGTACGTGTTCATTGCCGTGACTATAACATCTTCAGTTCCCACGGCCTGCTCCCGTCTGACCTTGTAGCTCAGTCGGTAAAGCAGCAATAATCTAACCCGAAGGCCGTGGGTTCCATTCCCACCCTGCTCAGAGTTTTCCTCTGTTCTTGTGTGCGCCCAGTTCGATTAGTAGGGCTAACGCTCACATGGTTCAAATGGGGTAGAGACCTAGCACTTCACATTACACTCTAATCAGTCTGTCATATAAGTGCTACACGGCCAACGTTAGATTGCTTTCTGGGATTGCTATTTAGGCCATTCCAGACAAGCGGACCTATAAAAATTAAGGATTGTCTGCCAAATTCATTTTTCATTCGTTTCATCCTCAGTACATGGCCCTCCTGCTAGATTCACTAAGGCCTCGAGATAATTAGATGACAGTCTATGTTCTGGTCCACTGGTCACAACCTTTAAGATTTGTTGTTGAAATAACTGATAGTTTCACTGATTAGCCCTGAAATGCCCTCGAAGGAGTAATATCAATGAAGGATATTCATTTATTCATGTAATGCACTATTAGAGCACCTACCAGTCAGTCTCTGTATCATCGCTTCTTACTTCAGCTATTGCATCTGTTACGGCAGCATCAATATTGACAGCAACTATTGACAAACAACAATAGGGTCAGATCAATCTAAATCGTTTTTCTTTTTTTTTTTAATCACAAGTATGCTGTTCAAAAAAGAAGGCATATCCAGTGCTTAGGATAGGTGGGTTATAAGAAGGGGGAAATTAAGGAACGAGAGAACACAAGTCAAATCATTTTAAAAGTAAAGGAGGCACCAACTCCACAGCCCCTAAGGTCTATTAAAAAAAATGATAACCCTCAATTGCAATTACAATTTATGACCCAAACATTTCATTTGTTTTTCAATGGATACCATGGAGACAAGTGCATCCGTTTGTACTTTTGGTATATTAATATTTTGAGAGGGGAAAACCAGCATTACTTGAAATATACTTATACATGTACATGTACCCTGAGAGAAAGGGATCTTTTCTGATATTGTACATACACATGACTTCACTGTAATGTGATGAGTTTTGACCTTAACAGAGGTAACATGAACAACTAATTGAAATTATGAAATTTTCAACATCAGATATTGTGTTCCTAAATGTAGCTTTCTGATCGGTTCACTCAATCTCGGTTATCTGCTCATAAATGACCTACAGTATGTCATATGGAAACTGATTACGTCAAGTGCCGCCAAGCTGGGAACTGATTGGCTATAATTTTCAAGTGCCCAAGAGTTCAGAATTTAAGGAAAATTTTATAAAACAGTTATTATTCCATTGGCGCTCGTTGGATATGAGACTAGTGATAGCCAACTAGGCACTGTGTTGGCTATTTACCATTGCATATCCAATGTGCGTACATGGAATCATTAGTGAATATTCCTTAACAGCTACAATGTACAATGTACCATACATATGTTATAAGCAGTTACTGCTCGAGTCTTGCACTGTAACTTTACATTTTGTGAAAACGTTCCTTTTATAGTGTCAGTGTGACTGCCAATAAGTAGTATTCATTGAGCATTGCCTCCCACAAAGTCCCTTCAACGATGTTCTTATGCATTATTGACATCAGGATGGCTTAGTGGTTATCAACCGTGCCTTCCATCTCTGCAAACCAGGTTCAACTCTCGACCTTGAGATCGTATGTGGGCTGAGTTTCAGTCGCTCTCAACCTGACTGCGAGGATTTTTCTCCGAGTACTCAGGTTTTCCACCCTCAGCAAAATCGACTCCCAGCCTATTCCATCTGGCTGTGGTGCTGTGCTCCGAGGTCATACATGGGTCATGTTCAGGGGCTGAGTGCCTAGCCGGCAGCACAACTCCTTCAGTCCGACCTCGTCGAGCCGCACCCTTAGCAATCCAGTCTGCGACTGCGTGTAAGGGCGTTTAGCAGGTCAGGCATTCAGGCATTCATTCACATTCTTACACAATTCTGACTACAAATATGTCCAAGATTTTTAGGAGGATGTTTCCTGTAAGATGTATACTATCTTTCACATGATGCCTCATTGCCACTACTGGCTCATGACATGATGTACAATGTACCCTGACCAACACATGGTCATTGAATCAGTCACATGAATCAATGCTGTGTGGGACTCAGCAAGTGTCAATATCAGTAACGTGTAATGTGAGTCAGTTGAACAAGTCAATTATTAAGCACACTTTTCATAAAAATCAGAAGATGTAATTCATTTGTGGAAGTCTGCATTAATGTTTCATGTCGTAAACTACTGCCTTATTTTAGATGGTAAGTTTACTGATCACTTTGACTCTGTTAATGATTGTGCATTGCTCTTACCTGCATTTGGAGTCTGGAAACTTGCTGCTGCTTTTCCAGTTTTTATAACATTACTGCTACTAGTGAAGCCACGATCCTGGTAGTCATGGAAACAATAAATTATTACATAATGACATTACAGGTGGCCAGCAAACGTGCATAATGCAAATATGCCTGGTGTCTTTATAACATTATAAGTAAAAAAAAATGCAAATTGAAGCATACTGAGTTATTATTCTTTGTTTTCAATAACCTTGGACAGACATTTCTGCATTTATGGAAGCCTACGGATGTACATTTCCTTTTCTCATTGTATCTATCCCCCATACTACTGGCAACATCCTACATGTGTATAAAGTACTATAAGACAATAACCTGTCTATGAGCAGCATCTGCAACTTCAAGCACTTTGTTTGTTCTTCCGCTAAAAATGTAACAACAAAAATGACTTTTTTATGGAAATTATCAAAGGATGGAAAAAAAGCAGTCATTTCACGTAAATCATTGATAATTCAGTGAAAAATTGTTCAGGATGGTAAATGTTGTGATTTAATAACTAAATTAGATACTTAATAGAAAAGTGTGATGAATTAAGTGAGTAATATTCACTTCATAAAAACATTTAAGGTTGAGATAGTCTTTAAGGATGTCCCTCTAAGTCTTAAAGCAAAATGGCAATATTACATATGCTTGGAGGAAAAAGTGTATCACACAGTTTCAGTTTCTTGAAAGGGGAAATCAAGTCACCTTTGGTCAGACAAAAGTTTTATCATCTCATCCTGGCTTAATTCTGCTCTTTGTGCTGTTTCTATAATAGAGTGACAGGGCTGAAACAATTAAAGGGAATGTCACATTTAATAAACAATTTATCAAACAAACATACAGGGAAGCTGCTCACAACCTGTTGACAGTACTACAAGGCATGAAATGCTCCACTCGTTTAGCTAAAATAACAACTCTTTGTCACAAGATCACTTAAAAATTAACTACTGTACATGTTTAACAAAGTATACCATGTGCATGTTGGTTCTTTCAGTTTCTTAAAAGGGGAAATCAAAGAAGAACTGCTTGAATTCCCAAGTACGACATAAATTTTACTAGAAACCAAGGGTTTACTATTAGTCAAACTCATGAAGTACCCATCCAATCACGATTCATGAAGCACAGCAGAGGTCATATCACACTAGCGTCTATGCCTATGTCTACATATTGTCTACATTTGCAGGTCAGGACGTACTTTATATCAACAAATAAATGTACATGGATATACAAAGTCTGTGAATACAATGTACAGTGTATTTTAGATAATTTATTGTCTAACGTTACCTTACATTTTGCGCTAAAGTTAAGTTGAGTTGCACTTACGATTGCTGTTAGCAATCAAGAACAATAATATTAATGTTCTGATGTGCAAGCATGCACTTATACCTCAGATATTCATTATTGCTGACAAATATCAATCCCACCACTTCTATTAGCAACCAATTACTTTGCCATTAATTTTTCTAGTTCCTTGAGATTTTACTCTTTTTATGCATATGTATGCTTTGAACATGCATTACTCAAACTCATACTTCATAGGACTGTGAGTCTTTCATGGAATTTGTAGGTATGGTACATTAACTATTACAATGACATTTATAACAAATATCTTGGTGTTAAAACAAGATTACTCTCACCTGAAAGTGTTCCTGAACACTACCATGTACAACGCCAAACTTGCCCTTTTTAGTAAATGGGACACTATCTCCAATCCAGTGAACATAAACAAATTTGACAGTTTTTTCCACGTAACTGTCAACCAACTCTTCCAGTCGAACTGCATTTAAGAAAATAATTAAATAAGACATAGATGTTATGGAGGCAGCTTGGCTGAGTGGTAAGGGCACCAAAACTAGGTGTAGTTGCTCTGGGTAGTCCCATACAAGCTATTGGGTTGATTTGTAAATAGCCAATTGGCTATGCATGAGTGTGGATGAGCAATTTTCACCTTCTTGGACTTGTTCCAAGGTGTTCTCTGCTCAAAGAGTAGACCTTAAGGCAGCTGTTGCTAAAGTGACGATCTACCATAACCAGACTTATTTGAAATGTCACACTCGCACCATGGAAATTAAGGGCAATACTTGTGTCTGACTAAACCCTTGTATGAAGAGTAACAACTGGAAAAACCGCTATGGTAACTTGCCAGTTTGTATATATAAGGATATATAATCCTCACTCTCCCCAATTATCCTGGAGTCTCCCGGATACAGAACGAATCTCCCGGGCTTCCGTATGGGTCATCAAATCTCCTGGATAAAAATGACTCTAAACCTTTTGAAGACTTTGTTGTATTGTACGCTCAAATTGTATCCCCAAGTTTAAAAAAAATTCGTTTTTTTCAAACTCATCATTTCTTAGTGCATTTCTTCATCTCTGAGTTTCAAACACATGTTGATAGAACTAAACAAAAATGACTTTCTTTATTTCCGTTTTGTTATCACAGTCATATAGCTGATTGTTTGATTGGATCTCCATTCAACCAATAAAAACTCTCTGTTATTAAGTGCCCTGTTTTCCCGCAAATTTACCGTTCAAGACTCACATTGGCAGTGGATTATTGTAGATTAGTATATACCACACAGGTGAATAGTGCTCTCCGAGCGCGCTGATTGGCTAACTCGGAGGTGATTGTCCAAGTACTAGTAGCCAGAGTAGCCAGCGCACAAGATTTGAAACTCTCTACTGGATTTTACAAAAATAAAGTTTTTTGGTTCCTTTTTTATTAAACCTGTGTAGTACATACTAAAACAATTATTCACCTCAGTGTTGGTGAAAGTGGTGGATATTTACCTCACCTTATTTTATTTTTATTTTATTTTTACTTATTCATTTATTTTTATTTTTATTTTTTATTTATTTATTTTTTTTCGAGGAGGGGGGGGGGGGTGGTTGTGGGTGGGTTGCTGATGTGGGGGATGGAAAAATCTTCAGGTTTTAGCTCTACAGAGTTAGGTATGGAGGTATATCTATTATAATAACAAAATGCATGCAATGATCAGTATTTGAAATAAAATCATGCAAATCGTGAATGCATCAATCCAAAGCTGAATGACAACAACCCGATTCTGCAAATGGCCATCACGGAAAGAGGCATAACGCAAAAAGGCATGACGCCAATAGCCATAACGCCAACAGCCATAACACAAATAGGCATCACGCAAATAGCCATAGTGCAAATAGGCATAACACAAATAGGCATCACACAAAAACACAACCCAAATGGCCATAACGCAAAAACTTTAAAAGGATAATGCAATGAAGCATAACGCAAAGAGACATAACGTAAACAGAAAGAAAAAGTTTGATGGCAATTATATGTCCTTCCCTTGAACAATCGAATGAGGTTTTTTTAGAGCTGAAATTATTTACGGAGTACACAGCTAGTCTCCATTATTCAAAGGGCCTTTGCATCATGGCCATTTTGCGTAACGGTTATGCCTTTTGTGTTAAGAATATTTGCATTATGCTTTGATGCATTATGCCTTTCTGCATCATGCCTTTCTGCGCTACGCCTTTTTCCATTATGCCCCTTTGCGTTATGGCTTTTTGTGTTATTCGTCTTTACATTATGGCTATTTGCGTTATGCCTCTTTGCGTTATGACTATTTATGTTATGCCTTTTGCGTAATGATTATTTGTGTCATGCCCGTTTCTGTGATGGCTACAATGTATTTGCAGACTTGGCTTGTTGCCATTCAGATATGGATTGATGCATTCAGGATTTCGATAATTCTATTTCAGTACTGAATTTTGTCACAGATATACATCCATAGTTTGGCACCTCTGGTATATAACATTGAGAAAGATAAAGGTGTTTTAACTGTAACTGTCTGGTCTACTTTAAAGAGAAACCTATAGGGATAAAACCAGTCTACAGGCCTGTATATGACATTCTCATATCTTCTTATCCTTTACTATACCTAATGCATACATGACTTCACTATCTTCCAGATGACTGGTCATCTCATTTGCCCCTTCACTTCCTTTTCCTTTACAATAAATAATATTTGGGTTGCCTTCCCAATGTGCTGCCAGCATCCTGTAAAATAAAAATAAAAAACTTACAATGTAAGATATTCAATTTGGCTAAATGTCAGACTGGTTATATATCACCAAAGCCATTCAACATCTAAATGAGATGCCAAGCACTGGCATTCATTAGCAGCTGTAGAACTTGTACAGTTGTTCTTTAAGTTTTCGAGATACCTTCCCTCTGAATGCTCTAGCTAAACGATACTCAACCCTTAGTTTTGCATGGACATCAAAAATGAAAACTGAAAACAAACGTTTTTGCATTTAAGAAAATTATGACCCCTGAACAGTAAGTGTCATGCAACTGTAAGAGGATGACATTACCTATCCCGTTAGTTTTGGCCAGGTCTTTAGGTCCAATTTTTCGTGACATCCTGTGATATTGTGAGGAGGGCGTGATTTAAAACACGAAACGCCCAAATAAAGGAAAAGTACATTTTTGCAGAATGTGAGGTGGCTGAGGGGAGGATACCTTGACAAATCATTTCCAATCAGATGATCAAAAGGTACAGAAACAACCAAAAATATTTGTAATAGCAGGGGCGTAGCGTGAGATTTTGAAGGTGTACGCACACAAACAGGGGTTTACAGTACAAGCAAAGGGCAGACATCGCAAACTCTGTTAGACATCATCATCATCATAACATTTCCAACCAGGAACTGGGGGACTGGTGATAAGACTAACACTGTGTGAGTGCCTCGCAGGGCAGAACTTCTTTTTTTTTTTTGCTTTTGTCTGCTATTACGTTTCTTGTCGTTATTTATAAGGCCTGGCCAAATGGGTCCAACATGTTGGTGCAACATCATCCAACATTGTCGAATGCAACATGTTGCACTCGTTTGGCCACCATGTTGCATGGTGTTGGATGTTGTTGAATGAAGTTTGATTTCCATCAAACATGGTCTTCAACATCATCCAACATTTCTTTTGTTCTGAGGTGTGAACAACAGTGTTGCATTCGTTTGGCCATCGCATTCAACAGTGTTGCACGAGGGAGTGTCCACTAAGGTGACACTGGCGCTGTCAGTATCCATGCTGATGGTTAATTTGTTGCATCTGTTTCGCGCGTTGCCACGTCAGTTCAAGCTACAGAATGGTGAACGAGCAAAGTCTTGAATGTCTGAGCGATGAAAGCTTGAGCAATCTCTCTTCGAACAGATAGCCCTTCTTGTGTTGAAAGCTCTCATTGGCATAGCGCCAATGCATCTGCAGGATCTTTTGCAAGTCAAGACCCTTCCTCGCACCTGGTGCAAAACCTTTGGGGACCACGCATTTGCTGTTGCAGTTCCCAGATTCTATTGGAGAGAGTGGCTCTGCTGTTAATTTTGAAAGGAACTTTAAAACACCAACATGGTGAGAGTTTGTTTGCTATGGATTCTGGGTATATTTTGATTCCAGACCCTTGAGTCCAAAATGCTGGATCCAACATGTTGCATTCATTTGGCCACCTCGTTTGACACTTTTCAACAGCATCCAACAATGTTGGATCCTTTGGCAAGGCCTGTATGAGTTAAATGAAAAGATGCTGGAAATACTCACACAGAGAGACACCAGTATAATTCGAAATTTAAAAAAACTTGGCCCGATTTTATGACGACTTTAAAAAATCAATGCTTCCAGGGAATAAAGTTTTCAGGATTTGAGGTGTACGCACGGGCGTACGTGCGTAAATGAACGCTACGCCCCTGAATAGAACTTGAATAATTATTGCACTCAACATGTTATCTTGTATTTTTGCATTCCTGTGTATTTGTTTAAGATACACAAAAGCTCATATCCGATCTAATGTGCAATGGACATTGTACATACGGGCCAATTCAAATTTAGAAATATTTTGATTTTTACCCAACCCAATCAGAAATATTACTAAACTTTATACGTACACTGTATTTTAATGTGTCTAGGTATACAGTACATATTAAACGCGTGCATTTCATGTTAAATTTCCTTCGATCTGTATCTGAGAAAATTACCAATTTGTAGACGACTCATCACTCCTGACATCCATCATGGCGTCCTTAAAAGAACCTTCATCTCTGACTTCTACTTGCGTAGACATATTTGCAATCTAGGACAGCAAAATTGAGAGCAGATGCTAACAGCGTGCAACGGTTGTCTCACAATGCAGGTCAAACCGATGTCATATTGAAACAATACACTGTATACACGAAAGGATTTTTTACCTTGATAAACTTATCATTTCATTAAATCCGCATTCTTAGTGATATTACATGTATTCAAGGGGAAATAGACGTTAAAGAAATCACAAAATTATCCTACCGATTTCCTATATACTCAGAATTCCTGGTGGTAAAGAGGCCAAAGCACCTATGCGAGAAAAGAAAACACAATTGTACATGCGAGGATCTGGGGCCCAATCTCTTCATTGCGGAAATGACACTCCTCTTCCGGTATGTAAGGTGTCACGCATGCTATCATTCGGTGACTCTTGTACAAGTCGAACTTCACGTTTCTCTTTTGCTAAATAGAAAAATGTTCACCTGGCAAGGATGAAGAGTGCCTTGCGTTAATTAAAAACGTTGCCATTAAAGTCAGAAAACTTCGACCTTAACAAAATAGAGTTCTACAATGCGCTCAGCCTTAGGTACCGCTGGACACCAAAAGTACCTGCCCGTGATCTGCATGTCTGTACTGCTAACCGCTTAAAATCACCAAGATTTCAAATGCAAATTTATATGTTTATTCGACTATTTTGGTTGTCCGATGTACAGGCCAGTGATAGAGGAAGGGGAAGGTTCGAAATCCGTTGGTGTCTCTCAAATTCCGCGACTAGTTGCAGGAAATACATGTAATGATCTAATTAATTACTATTACGTCATGACTATAGAATAGCAATAATATCACATGCTAATTTTGTGTCATAGCGAAACAATGTCCTTGCGGCAAGAGTTTAACGTTGATTATACGAAAAGGAAAAAGGAAAAGGAAAGGAACTTTATTTAAGCGTCTAGTCGTTCTAGCGCTGGAGCACTAATTGGGGACACTGTAAAGTGAAATTAACAATGAAAGCAAATCAGTTCAAATCAATTCAAATTAATTAAGGGTATGAAAGGCGGATTTGTCCATAGGAGGCATGATGATGTGCGAGACCTCTTCACAACTCCCCTGAAGGACGTTTGCCACGATGTTGAGGTCTAGCCACACCGTAACTTCAGACAGGACAAATCTACAGAACCGTTCTTCGAGGGGCATAAGAAAGGGAAGAAAAGGAAGTACCAACAAAGACATATTGACGTGGAAATGGAGAAATGGGATCGTTTACCCCCCCCCCCCCCCCCCCCACTCCCCTCCCCTCCCCTCCCTGTTTTTCGGCACGTACGGAGGAATGGGGAGAAAAATGCAATCTGTTCCTGAGCAAGTTAGCGGACAAAGTTTCCCGTAAGAACGGCGAGTCTTGTGCCAGTCATATCTTGGCTTAGAAGTGGCATATCTTTTGAAATTCTAAGATCAGTCCACACATGTGTTCGAAGTTCTAGAACCCCTTTTTCACTTTTTCGATGACTTAGTTAATGCAAGGAATGCGGACATTTTTTTGTTCCACCCGACACGATTAGCTTTGCTACACTTGGGTGGACAAATTGTAAATAGCAATAAGTAGCGTATAGAGCGGTTTTCAATTGAGTGTCGAAAGCAATCAGCGAATTGCTTTGGTTTTGTATTACTTCACGCAGTGATTGGTTCAAAGTTCTCGCGCCACTTTTTCAACCAACAAGAAGTGAAACAAAACCAATCGGGGCTTGCGCGTGCACATTTTCCCGCGCTTTGTGTCGGCTGCGTGTAATTACTTCGAGTTTTGATTGGTTTACAGGATTGTCTCCCTCCTATTTCATTGGCCAAGGTAATTACTTTGGTTTTGGTTTTACGACACTGGATTGAAACTCGCTCTAAATATATGTTGTTGTTGTTGTTGTTATTGTTTTAATTTAGTTTTTATAATGATTTTTAGAGTAGTTTTTAGTTTTGTAGTAGCCCGGTTACTTTATGTAGTTCTGTAGAGTTTTGGCAGTTTTTTATTTTATTTATTGGTTTAGACGACGTGAGGGAGAAGGATGGGGGACTGGGGAACTTACCGTGAAGAAAGAGCCTTCTCGCACCTCAGGCTAGTCGGTACTGTAAGTTACAGACTGAGTTTTTCTCCGTTGATTGTAGCTCGAGCGCTTCGCGCTTGGAAAAACGAGGTTAGTATGATATTTATTATACGTCTGAGATAATAAGGCTCGCGGGAAAGGATAGTATAATTGAAGCAAGCAGAACGTTCAACTGCCACAAGTGATAGGTCAGGCAAGCGTGAAAATCTGATAATCAGAGTTTTCCGGGGGAAAACGTAACAAATTCTCAAGTTTACATTTATACTTTCCGCGGTAGTTGAACTGCATCGACGGAACGCTAATATCACGACAATATTAAGGACAAGATTATTGAGGACAATATTATTGAGTAGAAACAGAGGTATATTATATAAAAATATTAAATTCAGCTATTATTTAAAATAATAGTTTATCCTCGATTTAAAAACTCCACGAATTTTCAAGTTTGTGAAGTTAGTAAATTAGGTTTAATGATTCGTGATCAAAATTTGTCAACTATGTTTATTATTGGTTTTCTTTCATGTGGATGAAGCAGTTACATAATAATAGAATAAAAACTGTGCTGTCTATTGCAATCTGCATTCTGTAGACTCGGGTTCAAGAGCATGAGGAAGCTAAATATGGTAACTTTTCAAATTTCCCCGGGGTGTGGGCATTTGATCACCTATAAAAATGGACCTATGACGGGACATTTGAACAGTTTTTTTTTTTGGCTCCGGGAAAGGGGAATTTGAACAATAGATTTCAAAATATTAAATGCATGGGGAATAACCAGGGACCGGAGGGGATGTTGAAGCTTCGATGTGACCGATACATGACCTAAATTATTTATGAAATGTTTGATAGGACTATATTTTTTATTGAGGACGGTGCCTACTAACTCAAAGGTATTTTTGCCCCGGTTTATAATTCAGTGCAGGAAATGTAGATCTTAAAGTGTTATTGAAATCCAAAAAGAAAATTGGGGCTGGCCAGGCATGTTTCAAAGATAATTGATGAATAATATTTGTAAAAGGCTTTAAAATACAAGACAATGTATGGCGTTCTTTCAGGCTCAAATTGAAACTTTGTTATCTCTCAAAAATGAATGGTTATCGCCAATTTTCCGGCTTTTTGGATACCAAGAGTACTAACTAAGATCTACTTTCTCCGGATAGTTTTAAACCGCGCGAAAATATTAAGCATCACCGATAAGAAACCCGAGTATCTCGAAATGCGCAGAACGAATGCGCAATAACAATAGTAGGCACCGTCCTTAAAAAATAAACTACGTATTCACGACAGCGTAAGTTTGATGGTATTCATAAAAAGAAAATGCTTTGCTCAATAAGGTTCGTCACAGCGGTTTCTGCTATACGCTATAAATCCGACAAAAAGAAAAAATTACAACTAATTCATAGTAGTTAAATAAAGAGTTTTATTTATTTTGATGCATGCACCACTATATATTGATTGATATTTATCTAACCAAAATGCATTGTGCTATGAACGAGGCTGTTCATAAGTGCTCGGCAATTTAGAGGCAACTTTTTTTTTTTTCTAATGGGCAATTTCTTTTATATTACTCAGAACGTCGCAAAGGTAAAATTAAGATATTGTTGAAGCTTTA